>NC_084570.2:20557500-20570000 GCF_033978685.3 Nerophis lumbriciformis | reverse complement strand
TTGGATGAGAGCTGCGATGTACGTGACACCACCCAGCTGCTCATCTTCTTACGTGGGATAACTGCTGACTTTCAAATCACGGAAGAGCTGGCAGCCATGCAGTCAATTAAAAAGGACAACCACAGGTAATGACTTGTTCACATAGGTAAATGCGTGTTTGGACATGTTAGGACTGAAATGGGACCAGCTGGCAGGTGTGACAACAGATGGTTGTCCAAATCTGACGGGGAAAAATGTTGGACTTTTAAAGAGGATGCAGGATAAACTTTAAATTAACCCTGTGCAGAAATTGACATTTTTGCATTGTATTGTACATCAGGAAGTGTAGTGTAAGACAGTGTTAAAAATAAAACTATCAAAAGCAATCTGTTTTTGGTATAAAGTTAAGTTAGGTTAAATGAAAGTATTATTATTATTATTAATATTATTATTATTATTATTTATCTTACGGTATATAAAAAATAATATTGAGCAAAATTTTATTGAAATATTGTCGATGTGGCCCTCCAGCAGTGCTCGTGTTGCTCATGCGGCCCCCAGTAAAAATTAATTGTCCACCCCTGGTTTAGGCGGTGGCTCTTTGTTGTTAACAACAAAGCACTGCGGGAAACACTGCACACATATACATGGGACTCACAGAAAATACCTTTAAAACCCGTTATAACAATCACACAGCAGAATTTCGTAGGCCCCAACTCAAGAACTCTACAGAGCTGAGTAAATACATATCGACTCTTAAAGACAATAAAATTGATCACGCCAACACATGGCGAATTGTCGCATCTAGCTCACCATACAACAGTGCAGCTAAAAGATGTAACCTGTGCCTGAAAGAAAAGTTTTTTATTATATACCACCACAGCATGTCCACTTTAAACAAACGCAACGAACTGGTCTCATCATGCCGACACAGAAGCAAGGCGCGATTGTGCAACAATGGCCACACCCCCATGTAATGTACCCTATATATACATGTAACAGCCACAGACACTTCAACAAAATCCCCTGACTAGCAGGGAAACCTGCGAAACAAGCTTTTAGGGATGATATAGCCTCTGTGTTTTTTCTGACCTAACGTATATTCCGCTGTACCCCGGTATTGAGCACTGTATAACGGATAAACCACAGACCCCTCCACTGTATACACACACACACACATACATATATACTAGGGCTGCAACTAACGATTAATTTGATAATCGATTAATCTGTCGATTATTATTTCGATTAATCGATTAATAATCGGATAAAAGAGACAAACTACATTTCTATCCATTCCAAGGAAAAATGTTACAAAAATGCACACTTTTGACACCCCTGCTATAGATAATAATAAATTAAATCTGATAAATCTATCGATAAAAAGCAGAGCCTCACGACGCATGCGCGTTTATTACAACTCTCTCGCTCTCTCTGTCTCTCCCCCTGCCTCATGAATGCTGCTGCGCGCACAATTTGTTGTGTTTTTAACCTTCTTAACCCTGAACGTACATTGAAAATACACGCAACACTAACTCAAAATGCCGGACATTTGAGGCATTTAAGAAACACCGCCCGACAGCCCCGCAAAAGAGGACATGTCCGGTGGAAAGAGGAGGTATGGTCAGGACCTAGCGTCCCCACATGTCATTAGGCTAATCATCTCCCTCACTTATACCTGTCTCGGCAGTAAGCGCGGTTCCAATGTTCGCTCTTTGCGACAATTACTTTATTTTGCTCATGTTACTTGGCTACACGTTCCTGCTGCACTTCCTTGTGCAAATTGAGAGAAGATTAAAGTACTCGCTTACCTGCACGCCGCCTCTGCCACCTCCTTCCTTTCTTTTTTGCATCCTGAGAATACGATCGTCACCACAATGCGACCCCAACGGAACAAACACTATTTCTACACCAATGTCTGCGCTTACTCAATTGTGCATGTACATCTGCAGACAAAAGAACCTTTTGTAACCTGTTTTGAAAATTTGCAATATACTCTTTATCAGATTGCAAAAATCGGTTTGAATCAGGAATCGTGTTGAATGGAGAATCGATTCTAAATGGAATCTTAACCCCAAGAATCAAAATGGACTTGAATGGTGTGTTTTTGTAAGATTCCCATTTCTACTGTCTTGGCTTGTGCCTCGACTCGGGTCTGTCGGATTGCTTGAGGTAAAATGACATGTTGACAGTCAGCTTCCAGGTGCATAGATGCTATGACCTTGGGAAGATAACACAGAGACTAACGACACAGTCATTTTTGGCTGAAGCGGCATTGTGCACAAACTCCGGAGCTTCAGGGAGCACAGAGACCAAATAGACTAAATCATTTCAGGCAGGGAGGAAATGCACAATCACAGCAAAGAGCTGTACTTCCTATTAGGCTTGAAATTCAATGGTCGGTGTGCATTTTGGCCTGCAGCAGTTACTGTGGAGTTGAGGTTTTATCCTCCCATGCATGCAAATAGAACTGGTTCACGGCTCATCTCAACGTCACAGGGATTTAAATACCAATAGCGCATCATTGTCAAAACAATCAGGCCTTTATATTATTCCAGTCAAGTTCTAATCAGATTGTTCTCTCACATGCAACTGTCAGGATTTGGCCAGATGGCTGAGCGAGGTAGGGGTCAGTTAATTTCGATATTGTGTGCTTTTATAATGAATAATAAAATGAAAGATACTAAATAAAACAATAAAAGTATTGGAAAATGATAATATGTTCTCTTTTCAATGTATGTCTTTGTAACAAGTATTTTGAACTGTCTACAGCTATGCTCACACTAAGCCTGGGCGATAAATAGAATTTATTGATACATTTGAGTTTTTTGTTGACGATTTAAAAAATGAAAACATTTATATTGTTTTTCCTTTTGCTCCAGCATTTCTTTTTCCCCCAAAAGCCTCCATAGCTTCCAAACTCAGCATTGATTCCCTAGCAGAGATTCACACCCCAAACAAAACATGGCTAATGCTAACACAAACGAGAGCGATACTTTTAGATTAGTGTTGTCAGTGGCTTTGATTTGTAGCAACAGACTTGACTGCACACTGCAAAGTTTGTTTAAAAGCACAACAAACTTATTCCAGCATCTGATATCGAAGCGATAAGCAGAGTGCGGGAAATAAAATGTTTTGCTCTACAGTTTAAAACACTTCCATGCAGTCTATATAACACGTAATGGTTGTTATTTAGTCATAATGTTGCATAGATGATGTTTAACAGACCATCTTCAATTAAATTCTGACTGTCTATTCAGGATGCATAATTTTGTGGGCGGTCTTATTTACGTGGCTTAACGTTGACAGCGTCTTCTCCCCATCATCTTTGTTGTACCGGTAGTTTTTAGCGCTTCCATAGCGAGTCTACTGACAGATATAAGTTAGAACTGTATGCTACTTAATATTAGAAATGGCAACAGCGGATGATGAATGCCCCATAACAAAAGGATAGAGCAAAAGAAGGAGCTTATCGACTATGGTGCAACTACAATGGCGGACACGCGCAAATATTCGGGACTAATGCAGATCCCAAATACACCAGGTACCAATAGGTAAGAAAAGTTGGTTTTGCATATTTTGCGAAACAAAATTCCAGATAATAAAAGGGACATGTCCCCTGCACGTTTTCATGAGGCAGTTTTTGTCCCCCGCACTTATAAATGTCCAGAAATAATGTAACGCTATTGAATGAAGGCAAGTCAAACGCTTGTGCCAGGCGGAAAACCAGCGCTCAGACTGAACCCTGTCTTTAATACCACCCACAAGCTCATTCAATACATTCCTATGCACTAAATGAGTCTGATTTCTCAAATAAATCAGCTCAAATAATTTGGTTTAATAAGTGTCAGGGTGTTCTCAAAGAGGACACTAAATACTGTATGTGACAAGACACCAGCACATCGCTGCCGGAGGAAAGACTGGTGGAGAAAACAGCCATATTTTGACAAAAACATTTTTGTATACCCAATGAAATTATACGGAGTAAAAATAATACATATACTGTATGTTTTGTTAGTCAATAGACAACATTACCTTTTTTGTAAGAGGCGCCGGAAGTTGGCAGACCCGTCAGCGATCCTGTTCTGTTTCCCTGTAATGTTTGTCTGCTCTTGAATGAGATTGTGCTGAAAATAATTTATAATAATAATAATATAATATTTTTTTAATTTCCCCTTGGGGATTACCGTAATAAAGTATTTCTGATTCTGATTCCGATTAATGCTTTAGTTTGAGGTTTAACTGAAAAATTACTGTTGGACATTTGTTTGTGGTTCCCTTCTGTTCAAGAGGAACACTTGGAACAGCCTTAATTTGTGTCGTGGGTCTCACGTTTGGAGCTTCTCACGATAGATGTAGCAGGCCATTGAATGGTTTCCAGGTTTACTTCAAGTCTAAAAGGCTGAAGTAGTTCTTGTGAACTAAAATAGCGTGCATTAGGAATGTGTTGCAGAACAAAACAGAGTAGTTAAAAGTGCTCCTGACGCAAGTTCTGACATCAATTATGCATCAACTGTGAAGTAGTGTCTATTTTTCTCCTCAATATAAATAGACTGTCACAGAGGCCGATGTCTTACTCTCAGGTGAATTTCAGAAACCTGTCGGGGGAATTGGTGCTCATACAGTAAGGTACTGACACCACGACTCTTAAGTCCAACACTTCTGAATAGTCCGTTTTCAGACAGAATAACACACAAAAATCAGAGCTGTGTTGTTTGTAGATATAAATATAATCTACTCTGATTCAAATTAGCATTAGGAATTTTGAGGAGTTTTTGCTTGCCTTTTGGTGACCAAAAGTGGCATGAACAAGCAAGCAAGATCCCTGCTTCCATGGAGACCAGTGTGACTCTGCATCTTAACAGACTTGGTCATATACGAGCCGCCTCTTAATTATTCATTAGCTCCTCCAGAGGAACAGCAGCTCTCGCAACTTTGCCACCTTGTTGGGGTCAGTGCAGAGCAACTAGGAAATTGAGGGCTAACACCAGAGACTGACAAGGGCTGCCAGGAGCCAAAGCCACAAGGTCTCATGCAAAGTTTTACTTCAGTGTCAGCAGAATCATTCAAAAGTTGACACTCACAGAGGGTCAGGACATGAAGTTTAATAGGGAACTGCACTTTTTTGTAGAATTTTGCCTATCGTTCACAATCATTTTGAGAGACATATATTTTTTTTTTGTTTGGATTTTAAAGATAACAAAAATGCTTGGAAGATGCTGCTCACGAAAGTCACCGTTGTAGTTTTTAAAGCATTCTAAAACAACTTCAAAACACTCCAGAAACTTTTTCTGTACACACTGCAAGTACATATATACTGTAGTAACAGAAATGTTCATAACAATATGTAATATGTACAATATACACACTGCAAGTATATATATAATGTAGTAACAGACATCTTTATAACAATATGTAATATGTACAATATACACACTGCAAGTATATATATAATGTAGTAACAGACACCTTCATAACAATATGTAATATGTACAATATACACACTGCAAGTATATATATAATGTAGTAACAGACATGTTCATGACAATATGTAATATGTTTTATACACACACTGCAAATAAATATATGATGTAGAAACAAACACGTTCATAACAATATGGAATATGTTCAATATTTACCATATTTTGGTCATTTCAATCATTTCTGGGACTGATTTATTCCACGCATTGATTTCTGTTTCCATAGCAGCGCACTTCTGACTTCTGGCAACATGTGTGTTCCTACTTCTGGAATCAAACACGAGTGTGTAGTCCAATCATGGCAGACTTGGTAAGACGACTATTTTGGTAAAATGAGGATTTACAACTTTATACTTTTGAAACTAAATATACTGCTGCTTATAGAAGCGAGCACAAATGAAGAGTGAGATGTTGGCGCAGACGGAAGCCGAGAGAGGGAGATTAAAGCGATTTTGACGCTATAAATATGGAACTTGGAGACAGGCTATTTCGACATAAATGGATTGCTTACCCAAAATCAACAGGAAACGTCCCCGGTCAGCTGGACCAGATGATCAATTGTCCATCGAATGAGTCACTTTAATATTGATCATGATACACGCAGCACGCCATATGTGGTATTACAACTACAGTACATACGCTGTATGGCTAGCTGTGTACAAACAAAACATGAAATAATACTTTACAGATACTGTAATATGATTGTTCAAGTTTTCACTCAGTACAGATTGGTGTCGTATCGCAGTGTTGTGCATTAAAAATTAAAATGCGTTTCCTGTTGTTGTAGAAGCTATCTTATCTCATGCCGTAGTTAGATTTTACGGCTAATACCGAAGCACGGCAATGAGTTACTACGCTAGAAAGAGTTCCTCTGTGTTCGCTCTTACAATAACAATGTCACTACAGCTTGGTTGTTATACAGGTTAGGGAACATAAATGAAGTATTGGTGACAGTTTTCGAATGCATTTTTAAAAGGTATTTACATGTAGAATTGATTGCTCCCATTAGCTGCAAATTGTATATGTTAGAAAGCGAAAAAAACAAAAACCTTTTGTCTTTTTATCTCTCATAAGAATTGTGAACGATAGGCAAAATTCCCCAAAAAAGGGCGGTTCACTTTTAAAGGTGTATCCAGGGATACTAATTTACATTCCAACTACACCACTCCTGAATTTCTGGGCTGAAAACGAAATTATGCTGTCACATCATGTCATGGGAATAGAAGCAAAGTAGGAGACGGCCCAATGGAAACCTTTAAGAGAGATACTGGCCCTCTTTCAGGTTGAGATTTAAATGTATAGGAACTGCATTCCTTAATTAGATTTTGTGATCTGCCGCGATCCAAAAATATTAATTGTTGGTCTTAAAAATTTTAGATGTTGTATGAACAAAATGAGACAATGTTTTACCGTATTTTCCGCACTATAAGGCGCACCGGATTATTAGCCGCACCTTCTATGAATTACATATTTCATAATTTTGTCCACCAATAAGCCGCCCCGGACTAAAAGCCGCGCCTACGCTGCGCTAAAGTGAATGTCAAAAAAACGCTGCGCTAAAGTGAATGTCAAAAAAACAGTCAGATAGTTCAGTCAAACTTTAATAATATATTGAAAACCAGCGTTCTAACAACTCTGTCCCAAAATGTACAAATGTGCAATCACAAACATAGTAAAATTCAAAATGGTGTAGAGCAATAGCAACATACCGGTAATGTTGCTCGAACGTTAATGTCACAACACACAACACACAAAATAAACATAGCGCTCACTTTCTGAAGTTATTCTTCATTCGTACCGGTAAATCCTTCGAATTCTTCGTCTTCGGTGTCCGAATTGAAAAGTTGCGCTAGCGTGGCTTCCAAAATGGCGGGCTCCGTCTCTTCGAAATCATCGGATTCAGTGTCGCTGTTGTTGTGCAGCAGTTCTGTGAATCCTGCCTTCCGGAAAGCTCGGACCACAGTTGTGACAGAAATATCTGCCCAGGCATTTACAATCCACTGGCAGATGTTGGCGTATGTTGTCCGGCGTTGTCTGCCCGTCTTAGTGAAGGTGTGTTCGCCTTCGGTCATCCATTTTTCCCACGCAGTTCGCAGTCGTGATTTGAATGCCCTGTTGACACCAATATCCAGCGGTTGGAGTTCTTTGGTTAATCCACCCGGAATGACGGCGAGTGTTGTATTTGTGTGCTTCACTTGTTTTTTGACACCATCTGTGATGTGGGCGCGCATAGAGTCATATATCAACATGGACGGAGCAGCGTGAAAAAAGCCACCCGGCCGCTTCGCGTAAACTTCCCTTAACCACTCGCTCATCTTTTCTTCATCCATCCATCCCTTCGAGTTAGCTTTTATGATGACGCCGGCTGGAAAGGTCTCTTTTGGCAAGGTCTTCCTTTTGAATATCACCATGAGTGGAAGTTAGCATGGCAAGCTAGAACCACAGTGAAGGATGACTTCTCATTCCCTGTGGAGCGAATATTCACCGTACGTGCTCCCGTTCCACAGTGCGGTTCAGTTGCTGTGAAATACGGTAGTAATCCGTGTGCGGATGGAGAGATTGCGTCTTTTTATGAACCAGATCGTTTAGTAGGAGCCATTTTGTGGTCTTTACAGATGTAAACAGGAAATGAAACGTACGGTGATATCCGCGCGTTTTTTCTTCTTCTTCCGGGGGCGGGTGAAGCGCTTCCTGTTCTATGGGGGCGGGTGAAGCGCTTCCTGTTCTATGGGGGCGGGTGCTTTCCTTGGCGGTTGCTTGCGTAGAAGAAGAAGCGCTTCCTGTTCTACCGGGAAAAAAGATGGCGGCTGTTTACCGAAGTTGCGAGATCGAAACTTTATGAAAATTAATCGTAATAAAGCGCACCGGGTTATAAGGCGCACTGTTAGCTTTTGAGAAAATTTGTGGTTTTTAGGTGCGCCTTATGGTGCGGAAAATACGGTATTTAAAAATAGGAACAACCCCTTGAATTTACTGCCAACACAGTAACTGTCTATTGGGTAATCTGAGTTGTCAAACTGCAATAGTTCACCCCTAGGCAGGCCTTTTGTTATCAGCAAGTCTGGCGGGTTTCTGTAGGCCTTGAGCTTGCTTACCGTAGTTCTGTATGTTCGGAATGGGTAACACATCACACGTAAAGAATCGGCAAACATACACAATGTCAAGTTAACTGTTCAACGTTCAAGGCTGGGGGGGAAAGCACACATGAACGTGCCGCTCAAATGAATGAAAGCAGAGCTTAAAGTTGAATGGTGTTTTTAAAGCTACTGTGTATCACAAATAATGCAATACTCCCTCAATGTTTCTATTTTGAACATGCTAAATGAAATCTATCACTTTGCAACATACCTGAAAAAAACAGTAGGAAGAAGGAATCTTTGACAAGTGATGGCAGTTGTAACACGGAAGACACATGTATTCATTTTCAAGAATATTGTGACATTTAGCTAGATCTGGTAAAAAAAAAAAAAACGAGAGCAAATCAGTGCATTTTGGAATGTAAGTGTTTTTTTCCGATCAGCACAGTGAACAGGAGCTCTTTACTTAAAGAAAGGCCAAGTGTTCCACATCCAACTTAGCAAAGTCCTCTGCCCACCGTCTGCAATCCCGAATTTCCGATACCTGCACTGGCCCTGCTTCCGTCCAATGATTTCTTTCCAGAGAGGCATGCCGCTAAAGCAAAGCTCCTTTACCCTAGGATTCATAATCCCAAGGGCTTCGGCAAAAATGCAGCTGAAAGAGCACTTTGTGAAACCAAGAGCGGTGATGGCGGCTCGCCTCTGGAGAGTCATTACTCTCTGCGTTAGTTTTTAGTCTGCAAAGGGTTGCATTGACATAAATACTGGTCCTAGTTAATAAACATGTCCTTCAAATACCTGACACTAAGGTCTCGGAGCATAAACAAGCAACAATATCACATGTGCAGCCTTAGTGATAACAAATCCAAAAGCTCTTCAAGGAATGTTTGTAACTTGCTCAAAAGTAAAACATTTTAAAACAAATACATGTATGATAAGAACACCATCGGCTAGCTTATGTTACCATTACTGGTTTAACAGAACACAACATGCGGCTCAAGACTAGCACCACACGAGTGGTTTCGGGGGGCTTTTTCAAAACGGTATGAAAATGGAAAAAGATGAGTGAAAAAATATATTTTTTGTTTTAATATTGTTTCTGTAGGAGGACAAACATGACACAAACCTTACTAAATGTTAGAAAAAGCCCACTGTTTATATTAAACATGCTTCACTGATGAGAGTATTTGGCGAGCACCGTTTTGTCCTATTCATTTTGGTGGTCCTTGAACTCACTGTAGTTTGTTTGCCTGTACAACTTTGTCTGACGCTGCCACAGAAAGACGTGTTATACGCCACTCCTTTGTCTCATTTTGTCCACCAAACGTTTTATACTGTGCGTGAATGCCCAAAGGTGAGTTTTGTTGATGTTATTGACTTGTGTGCAGTGCTAATCAGGCGTATTTGGTCAGTGCATGACTACAAGCTCATCGATGCTAACATGCTATTTAGGCTAGCTGTATGTACATATTGCATCTTTATGCCTCGTTTGTAGGTATATTTGAGCTCATTTAATTTTCTTTACTTATGTCCTTTGTGGATTTCATTTATATTTGCATGTCTCATGACAAATGATCTGTATGTAATATTAGCTGCATTTCTGTGTTGTTTGTGTGCCATGTTGTTCCAGACCACAGCAAACATTACCCAGCTTGCAAAGATTGTAATAAATTATAAGAAGACAGCGTGCCGTTTCCTTTAACTTGGACATAAACATCTATACTTTTGGCCATTCAAAGCCAGTCATTTTCAGGAGTTATCTCACCCTCTGAGAAGCCTCCGTTTTACTAATGTTTTCTAATGTTGTAAAAATTTGTAAAATAATACATTTCAACAATTCTGTTAACGAAGATTCTCATCAGCCAGTCATTTTGATAGTAGGCTAATATAGCTATTATTGTCAGGCGCAAGCTCATGCCGCTGCGCATTCCTCAATGAGCTCACGGGCGCTCATCTGCTGCTGCAGCCGGTGGCTGCAATCAATCTTCTGCAATCAATGCACCTATCGCTAATGAGAAGACCTGCCTTCATAAGCCTGCACAGCCAACTATCCTGTGCCAGAACAAAGTCATCTGTTCGAGTACCGTAAGCAGACTAACGGAGCTCCATGCATTTCTCTCTCTGTGTTTCTCCCCCCGTCGTGTTGATTGGTCTTGTGTTCTCCCCTTGTCGTTCCTTGCAGCAACCCCTTTGTTCCCGCGTGACGAGCTGTGCGTCTTGTCTCCCCGCGTTCCCTCTGCTTCCCTGACTGCCTCTTGGATCTCGACCTCCCGCCTGAACACGGGCCTTCGACGCCTCGCTATAGCCCCCGACTTCCTGTCTGCTCACAGATCTAAGAGCATGTCTTTCCCCTCCGGGACTTTCGCCTCTCGCTCAACACTCCCGGTAACACACAACAGTTATTTCACACAGTCGCACGCACACACAGTTTGGATTTATTATACACTTAATTTGATTATTTATATTTATTGTGCATATACATAAATAAATACAGCTAAAACGACATCCCTCCTTGTCTGTGCTGTCTCCTCCTCCTGTGCACACGTAATAATTATAGACACTAACATCATGTGTTGTCTTCATTATAACACTTAAGTCATTTTGATAGTAGGCTAATATAGCTATTATAGACTCTTACGTCATGTGTTGCCTTCATTATAAGGCTTTTAATTTTTTGCGGCTCCAGACATATTTGTTTTTGTATTTTTGGTTCAAAGTGGCTTCTTTCAAAATTTTGGGTTGCCGACCCCTGGTCTAGTCCAAGACAAGCAAAGGGACGGCGTGGCGCAGTGGAAGAGTGGCCGTGCGCAACCCAAGGGTCCCTGGTTCAATCCCCACCTAGTACCAACCTCGTCATGTCCGTTGTGCCTGAGCAAGACACTTCAACCTTGCTCCTGATGGGTGCTGGTTAGCGCCTTGCATGGCAGCTCCCTCCATCAGTGTGTGAATGTGTGTGTGAATGGGTAAATGTGGAAGTAGTGTCAAAGCGCTTTGAGTACCTTGAAGGTAGAAAAGCGCTATACAAGTACAACCCATTTATCATTTATTTATTAAGCAACTATTTATTTGCAGTCATGTTTTTATGATAGGCCATATATTTACTGATGGCTTACATTAGTAGTTAAAACAGCTATCAATATCTGACCATAACCAAAGCTAATCCGCAAACCTGGGCGTAGTTTATTTCATCCCATGCCAATGCGTCATTACGCACTGGGCCAGCTGGGCTTACAACTAGGGCTGGGCAATAAAATTATATCTATAAATATCACGATAGACACGTAATCAATATCAATTAAAATGTGTTTGATAAACATAAAAACATTTTTTAATTTTTTTTTTCTGCGTCGTAAGAGGAAAAGGTAAAGCAAGGTTGGTTGCACAAACAAAGACTCGCTAACTGGGCAACATAGTATGATCAGTGGGAGTAACACGCTAACAGCCAATCAGGTAACAGTATCAACTATCATTTTGGTTGAATCGTCTTGTTGTCTCTGCATGAAGTGAGAAGAGAAAGTAAAAATAAGTGCTCAATAACTATCGATATCGACCGATATAAAACATATCGTGATACAGTTTTCAGCCAAATCCCCTATTCCTACTTACAACTAGGGCTGTAGTATGTATGTATGTATATATATATGTACAGTATTGCGGTGGACGTGCAGAAACTATGTTTGCGTATTTATAGGCACTCCATGCGGTTCGTATTTTATACATTTTTATTTGTTACACTGATTAAATGATCAATCAACGCAACAGGATATAAATAGAATATTTTTAAGCCTTGGGCCAATAGTCAATCAATCAAATAATTGAACAATAATTAAAAATAAACTTGATAATTTTTCCGTGATTGATACATTGCCATGCATGTGTGTGTTTGTTTTCTTCGTCTGTCACTTTCAAACAAGGTTCAAGAAGGTTCACTCTGTGCATCGCTCGCAGCACCGGAGTGTGTTTA
>NC_084570.2:20522500-20552500 GCF_033978685.3 Nerophis lumbriciformis | reverse complement strand
AGACAGACCTTCAAAGTGCCTGCCTTACTGGTGACGTTTCACTTCGTTCCACTAATCAGATGCAGTCACTGGTGACGTTGGACCAATCAAACAGAGCCAGGGGTCACATGACCTGACTGGCTCCGAGCTAACTTCGGGTGTTACCATTTAGTGGTCAATTGTACGGAATATGCACTGTACTGTGCAATCTACTAATAAAAGTTCCAATCAATCAATCAAAAGTGTGAAGAAAAAAAAGACCCTTTTTTTATTTCAACCGTAAAGACTGACTGCACAGTTCCTGTCTTCACAATAAAAGTCCCGCTCCATCGCGCCTGCGCTTTCAAAATAAGAGTCTCCGAAAGCCAGCGCAAACAAGCTAGCAAGCTACGGAGTTTGCCGCCAATGTATTTCTTGTAAAGGGTATACAAACGAATATGGAAGCTGGACAAATAAGATGCCAAATAACAACCACTTTCATGTGGTATTAGACAGAAAGGAGGAACTTTTTTTCTCCTCCATTTGAAAACGTGGACGTTACCAGCACTGCTTCCTGATTACAATCAATGCAAGTCATCAGAATCAGGTAATACACCAACTTATATTCTTGTCTTCATGAAAGAAAGGAATCTATATGTTAAACATGCATGTATAATTATTAAAACACCTTTAACATGTAAACAAAAACGGCAAAATAAATAAATATAAATTATATACTGTATATATCAATGTATGTATATATATATATATATATATATATATATATATATATATATATATATATATATATATATATATATATATATATATATATATATATATATATATATATGATATGTGTGTGTATGTTACTCAGTACTTGAGTAGTTTTTTCACAACATACTTTTTACTTTTACTCAAGTAAATATTTGGGTGACTACTCCTTACTTTTACTTGAGTAATACATCTCTAAAGTAACAGTACTCTTACTTGAGTACAATTTCTGGCTACTCTACCCACCTCTGCTAATAATGTTGTTGTATGCACACTGTGTCGAGCGGAAATGGCCTATCATAGCAGCACAACGGCAGCGTTCTTGCCATCACCATCAACTAGTCAATCGTCCGCGTGAGTATACGTTGTCATCATTACACAAAAACATGAATGTGTCATTTGTATCTGCGTTGTAAATTCATAAACTAAAGCACCGTTTCGCTCTGAGAGGAGCGTTTGGCGTGCCTGTTCAGTGTTTACAAAGACGCGCTCCTCTTTAACGCTAACGTTAATTAGTTGTGCAAATACCTTTTACAACATTAACAATTACGTATACTATGTACAAACGAACAATTAACTTTCACTTTAATCATACTATCATTGTTGTGTTATTAAGCAAAATAAGCAAAAGTTTTACTTTTGTTGAAATGTTTACACTGTTGTTACAGAATATTTCGTTTTGCACTTTTTTGTATTGGATGTTTATCTTTATTTTTGCACATTTGAGCAAATAAGCAATACTTTTACTTTTGTTGAAATGTTTACACTGTTGTTACAGAATATTTCCGTTTTGCACTTTTTTGAATTGGATGTTTATCTTTATTTTTGCACATTTTAAAGCAAAATAAGCAATACTTTTACTTTTGAAATGCTTATACTATTGCAGAATATTAAGATTTGCACTGGATGTTTACTTTTATATTTGCACATTAAAAGCAAATAAGCTACTTTTAATTTTGTTAAATGTTTACATTGTTACAGAATATTTTGTCATGTTGTTGTCAATGTTGACTGAGTGGCCATACTTTTTTTTTTGTAAATAAAAGCCATGCCTTTTGAAAAAACTGGCCTACATTTATTTTTTCATCTTCATTTTAAATAAAAAAAATAATCGGTAAAAGGAAAAATAATCTATAGATTAATCGAAAAAAATAATCTATAGATTAACCGATTAACCGAAAAAATAATCTATAGATTAATCGATAGAAAAATAATCGTTAGCTGCAGCCTTACACATGGTTCTTACTATTTTACAAGTTTTATTATTTTTATTTTCCAACGTTCCTCAGATGAGCTATCTGCCTTGCTTGCGGGGGCGCTTTTGTGTCAGCGTCCTGGTGGCCATGGTCTGATGACCTCCTGGTGCAGATGGCTCCTGTGATAGTGTTTACTCACATGTCTCCTCTGTACTCAGCCATGCAATGATTGGTCCATATAGTTACATATGTGTGTATGTTGTGTGTGTGTGTTTGTGTTTGGTATCTGTGTCCGTGCGTGCGTATGTGATAATGGGGGATATGGTCACCGGGGTAGGGCTGGGCGATATATCGATATATCGCGGGTTTGTCTCTGTGCGATATAGAAAATGACTATATTGTGATATTCGAGTATACGTTCTCACGCAGTTGCTTTTAGCTGCGGGCATTACACTACAGGCTCTTCTCACACTGTCTTGTCGCTCCTTCTCACAGACAGCAAGCGCACCTTCGTACACACGTCACATACTGTCATGTCATACGTCATACGTATACGCCCTCCTTGAGCAGAGAGGTAGCAGCATGGCTAAAGTTAGCTGTGGTGCGAGTGGGAAGACGAGAGAAAGAAGGTGCGAATCTGGTAACAAATGAATGAATAATTAATTCCCAAGAAAAACAGCAGGGGGTCCATCGTCTGGCGGTGGTTTGGCTTCAAGTGGGAATATGTCGAACAGACAACCGTAATTTGTCAAGTGTGGGGCGAAAGCGTTTCTACAAAAAGTAGCATTACTGCTAATATGTAGCATCATTTGAAAAGTCACCTGAAGAGTGCTTGAAACTCCGCTATGTCAACATCTCCGTTCGGTGCCACACCATCAAAATGCCGAGGCAAACATTTCCACATCAACACCGTATGGGAAAAAAAAGAGTCAACAGAAGGAGATAACGTCCGCAGGAACCTACCACATAGCGAAGGACGAACACTATTTTATTTCCTATTATGCAGCTCATTTTTATTTGACACTTATTGAAATATCTTGTGTGACATCATGTTTTAAACTAATCGCTTGTTTTAAAATGTCTCTGACAATCTTGCACTTTCTGTTTTGGAAATGACATGAATGTTTGTGCCACTGCTTAATAACTGTTCATTAAATACAGTTTTGGTAAATTGACTTAGTTGTGATTTCCTTCTCTGCCTGAAAGTTTAAAAGTAGCATATATTAATGCAGTATGAAGAAGAATGTTTTAATGTAGACACATAGAATCATCATACTGCTGTGATTATATGCATCAAGTGTTAATTCAAGGCTAAGGCAAAATATCGAGATATATATCGTGTATATATATATATATATATATATATATATATATATATATATATATATATATATATATATATATATATATATATATATATATATATATATCGCCCAGCCCTACACCGGGGTATTGTTTTTAACTTTGTAAAGCACTTTGCGTTGCATTTCTTTTATGTATGAAAAGCGCTCTATAAATAAAGCTTGATTTGATTTGATTTTGATTTGAATGTTGTCTGTGTTGGCCCTGCCATGAGATGGCGACTTGTCCAGTGTGTACACCGCCTTCCCCCCGAATGCAGCTGAGATAGGCTCCGGCAACCCCAAGAGGGGACAAGTGGTAGAAAATGGATGGATGGAAATGGAACAGAGTTATTTGTTTATGTGCAAAGATGCAGGTTAATGCTGTTTAGAAGAAGGTACGTTGGTACTTGGGAGCTTAAACGAACACGGCTAATATAAATGAAACGTGTGTTTTTTTGAGCATGCGCGCTAAGACCTTACCTGAGATGCTGCTGCGGGTGAGCATGCAAATGTTTACCTGTGTTGCTAGCATGCTAAGCTAGCTAATACACCTGCTGTGTAAAAAAAAAACCCAACAACAACAACGGTATTTCTTATCAGAAGTAGCGGTAAAAACGAGGTAGTGTTGAATATACAGTAAGCACGGCGGCTCGGTGGCCCGCTTCGCACGGCGGCTCATTGCCGAAAAGCGCGCAAGCTACCCCCGGCAGGACGCAGGACGACGTCTGGGGGGCTCCAGTTGGCCTCGCTCGACCACCACCACTCATTCCGTGACGAGAACAAGAACCCCCGCGACGACATGTCAACAAGCGCGGGGAAAGGAGCGGCGACTGTAGCCTACGCGCGTCACGCGAACTCACCCCTAGTATGCCTCTCTCTGCCGGGAGTCAAAGTGGACGCAGGCGGTAAAAAGACGTCTCCTCCATGAGGGAAGAAGAAGAAGTAGTCCTGCTCCAGCGCGCGAGCCTCCCTGTTTGTACTGCCCACCAGCAGAAAGCGAGTCAAGGCACCGCCTGCATCTTCCCTCACCCCGTTGAAAGCGAACAAAAGCCCACACAAAACACCACCTTCATTATAATGATAAAAAAACACATTTTATGATTTAAAATATACATTGTATTGTTGTATACGGCGATTTTTTTTTATTCATGCACTGTGCGTGTGAGCGATTTTAGACGTAAAAGCGCAGACCAAAGATCACGATGATCTCTAAATGGGCGTCCTTTCAACGAAACCCTTGTGTTTACTGCCCCCTACCGGTAGATAGTAGCACACACTGCCATATTGCACCAAGGGGGAGGTCAGAGCGAGCCTAATAAATCGATTGTATTATTATTAGGCGGTCCGTGTACCGTCCGTACATTCTCGTTCCAATTCTGAAACGCAAATAAAAAAAATTAGGGCCGTTTTTCGATTTTTTATTATGTATAGCAGATTCTAAAACAAAGAAAAAAGGGTTGATTTTCAATCAAATGTTGTCATAAAATTGGATTTTGTGCTGTTTTCCTTTTATGGATTTTTATTTTTCCAGATAAACACAAAAATTGTATTTACGTTCGTCCAAGGCGCGTGTACCTTTCCAATTCTGAAACGCAAATCAAAAAAATAAATAAGGGCCGTTTTTCGATTTTTATTATATATGGCAGATTTGAAAACAAACAAAAAAAGGGTTGATTTTCATTAAAATATTGCCATAAAATTGTATTTTGTGCTGTTTTCATTTTATGGATTTAAATTTTTCCAGATAAACACAAAAATCGGGGAAAAAAATGGTCAAAATACAAAAATGCGTGTTTATCTGTGTGATGACAAATTGAACCGGAAGCTGTATTTTAGCTTTTCCTTTGCGTTTAGCATGTTTTTAGCATCACGCTAACACCTTTGTTCAGCGGGAGTGCTATTGTCATTTTTAAAAAGTGTCATTAAATAGTTGTCCAACTTTTGTTTCAGAAATGAAAATAGAAAAAATGGCCGCAAATGTGTTTTTTAATTTACATTTAAGAATTGGAAATAGAATTAACGGGAGGTACACGGACCTATAATACTGCTTCCGATAACATTTTATGGCAATATTTTAATGAAAATGAACCCTTTTTTTGTTTGTTTTCAAATCTGCCATTCATACATTTTCTACCGCTTAGTCCCCTCGGGGTCACGGGGGGCGCTGGAGCCTATCTCAGCTACAATCGGGCGGAAGGCAGGGTACACCCTGGACAAGTCGCCACCTCATCGCAGGCCATATATAATAAAAAATCGAAAAACGGCTCTAATTTTGTTTTTTCATTTGCATTTCAGAATTGGAAATAGAATGAACCAAAGGTACACGGACCCAAAATGCAAAAATGCGTTGTTATCTGTCTGATGACAAATTGAACCAGAAACAGTATTTTAGATTAGATTTAGATTTTATTGGTCCCCGTGGGGAAATTCATTTTCACTGACCGTACATTTAAACAATAAACATTACACATCACGGACAAAAAAATAGCAAAAAAACATCATGCATGACAGTGACACATTCACAGGCTTGTCAGACAGGTCGACCGGGCCTGCTGTTTAGGGCGGGTATAGCTGCAGGGATAAGGCTTTTCCCGAGGCGAGCCTTCCGGAAATTGATGGTTCTGTACCTGCTCCCTGATGGTAGTGAGATAATATATTGGTGTGTGATATCCTGGACTATTGTGTTTGCCAGTCGAATGATGGACCTGTGGTTTGGATCTGAGATGTTGGGTGTGGATAGGCCGATGATTTTAGCTTCTGTGTTTGTAATGCTTGTGAGTTTGGTCCGGTTGGTTACAGAAAGCATAGTGAAGAAACATGCGGAACAGTACAGAAGAATGGGTTGAAAAATGCTTTGGTACAGTAATAACAGCTGGTACAAAATGCGGCTGCTAGACCTTTGACAAGAACAAGAAAGTTTGACCATATTACACCCATACTGGCTCACCCGCACTGGCTTCCTGTGCACTTAAGATGCGACTTCAAGGTTGTACTACTTATGTATAAAATACTAAACAGTCCAGCTCCATCCTATCATGCTGATTGTATTGTACCATATGTCCCGGCAAGAAATCTGCGTTCAAAGAACTCCGGCTTATTAGTGATTCCCAGAACCCAAAAAAAGACTGCGGGCTATAGAGCGTTTTCTATTTGGGCTCCAGTACTCTGGAATGCCCTCCCGGTAACAGTTAGAGATGCTACCTCAGTAGAAGCATTTAAGTCCCATCTTAAAACTCATTTGTATACTCTAGCCTTTAAATAGACCCCCCTTTTAGACCAGTTGATCTGCCGTCTCTTTTCTGCTCTGGGGCACAGATTAGGTGACCACAGATGACGCGTTAGCTGTTCAAAGTCGGGACCCGGGCTGGACCACTCATCTGTACATCAGTTGAGGACGTCTCTGCGCTGCTGACTTGTCTCCATCCAAGACGATCTCCGGCTGGCCCCACTATGGACTGGACTATCACACTATGATCCAGATCCACTCGACGTCCATTGCACCGGTCGCCCAGGAGGGGAGTCCCCTCCAAGGTTTCTCGTTGTAATCCCATTGGGTTGAGTTTTTTCTTGCCCTGATGTGGGATCTGAGCCGAGGATGTCGTTGTGGCTTGTGCAGCCCTTTGAGTCACTTGTGATTTAGGGCTATATAAATAAACTTTGATTGATTGATTGAGGTGAGGTGCAACATATAGTCCTTTAAGTTTACAGATTTTAATGTCTGTGGTGTACTGATCAAAGGTGAGTTTATTGTCTAAGGTTACTCCCAGGTATTTGAAAGTGTCAACTATTTCAACTGTTTGTGTGTTTATGATGATGGGGTGCTGGGGTCAGGGGGCCTTGAACCATATTTATTTTGTTTTATTGACATTGATTTCAAGATAACTGACTCTGTGAAATGTTGGACTGTGTTATGATAGTCCAGGATGGATTGACTGTTGGAGAGGAGTGCAAGAATGGCTGTGTCTTCTGAGTATTTTAAGTATGTTGTGGTGGGTGAGATGCTGCGGCAGTCATTAGTGTAGAGTGTGTACAGGAAAGGGCTCAACACACATCCCTGTGGGACCCCGGTGTTGATGGTAAGCACCGGGGATGTGGTTGAGCCCACCCTTACTGCTTGCAGTCGGTCGGTGAAGAAGTTGTGGGTGAGGTGGATCAGCTGAGGGGGAATGTTGAGATAGTGTATTTTCAGGATCAGTTGATGCTTCTGTAGGGAGTTGAAGGCGGAGCTGAAGTCCACAAAGAGGATCCTGGCGAAGTTGCCTGGGGAGTCTAGATGCTGGAGGAGGAGATGCAGAAGGCATGTTTTAGGTCTGTGTATCTTCCGTTCATTCTATTTGAAATTCTTAAATGCAAATCAAAAAAAAAAAATTCCGGCCATTTTTTCTATTTTCATTTCTGAAAGAAAAGTTAGATAACTATATAATGAGACTTTTTTTAAACGACAATAGGACTCCTGCTGAACAAAGGTGTTAGCGTTATGCTAAAAACATGCTAAACGCAAAGGAAAATCTAAAATACTGCTTCCGGTTCAATTTGTCATCACACAGATAAACACGCATTTTTGTATTTTGACCATTTTTTTGAATTAACGTATATTCGATTTTTGTGTTTATCTGGAAAAATAAAAATCTATAAAGGGAAAACAGCACAAAATCCAATTTTATGGCAATATTTGATTGAAAATGATCTCTTTCGAAGTCGTGAATGCACATTTGAAAACAAATTTCCGACCATTTTCATCTATTTTAATTCCTGAAAGAAAAGTTGGATAACTATTTAATGACACTTTTTTAAAACGACAATAGGACTCCTGCTGAACAAACATGTTAGCATTATGCTACAACATGCTAAACACAAAAGGAAAAGCTAAAATACTGCTTCCGGTTCAATTTGTCATCACACATTTTTGCATTTTGGATGAACATAAATTGGATTTTTGTGTTTATCTGGAAAAATGAAAATCCATAAAAGGAAAACAGCACAAAATCTAATTTTATGGCAATATTTGAATGAAAATCAACCCTTTTTTGTTTGTTTTAAAATCTGCCATATATAATAAAAATCGAAAAACGGCCCTAATTTTGTTTTTTGATTTGCGTTTCAGAATTGGAAATAGAATGAACGGAAAGTACACGGAACTTATGCGTTATTCCTTTTGAAACATTGTTGATATTGCAATTTATATAAGGGGCAAAAACATTTTGGATTGATATTTTTGCAAAAATATCCATCCATCCATCCATTTTCAACCCCTTGTCCCTTTCGGGGTCGCGGTCTGCTGGAGCCTATCTCAGCTGCACTCGCATATCAAACATTTAAAGTTAGTTTTAAAAATAATTTTGACCTTCTTAAAGACCTTTTGATCGGGTAGTGTCACAGTTTTGAATTAGTAAAAACAAAAAAAACAAAAAAACTTATGTCGTGCAAATTTATACTAATTTGCTTTTTTCCCCAAGATGGCGCTACTGTAATAGTTACTGGTTACAGGAGCACAAATATAATCTACAAATCGATTATTCCCCCCACATCTAGTTAAAAACACATCATTTTGTAACCAGTGTTGGGTTAGTTACTGAAAACCAGTAACTAGTTACAGTTACTAGTTACTTTATTTCAAAAGTAACTCAGTTACTAACTCAGTTACTTACACCAAAAAGTAATGCGTTACTGTGAAAAGTAACTATTTAGTTACTTATTTTTTTCTCCTTTTTTTTAAGGCTCCCATTAATGCCCTTTTAGCCTTCGTTTCAGTACTGTTATTGCACTGGAGAATAATACAATGTGTTGATCAACTTGACATGCATTTGCATCACTGAACTCTGCTAAGCAATGTGCTCTACATACAACACACAAAGACAAAGATATGTTTCAAAGGGCCAATTTATTTCAGGCCACAACAAATTGACAAAACTATTTTAAATAGCTGCAACATAACATACATAAGTAACAAACCGCATAATAACAACATAGCTGTAAAGCTGGCTTCACCCAAGGAAGGCACACATGACATACACAAAGCATAATCAGGCATTTTTTTTCTCTCAAGGAATTGTGAAATAAAATCATGTATTCAGGAGATCAACACTGTAGTGAAGCCCAGAAGACTCTACACATTTCCCCAGTTTTAGTTTAGAGAAAATGAAAGATTGGCCTGGCCCACTAGCATCCCTCTTTATGTTTGTGAACTTTATAGTCTATACATTTAGAGTGATGTGATAATCAAACACTCTAGAAGTCTAGAATGAAATAGTATATACGAGAATTGATAGAGTGTGTACCTTCAATGATGAGCAGAGGCAGAGTTTGGAGTGTTTTCTTTAGCTCGCTTTCCATGTTTATGTACTCACTGTCCAGGTACTTGGAACATGTTTTCTGTGCCATTTGTTGTTTGATGCCGGTATCATGCTATTTAGCTGCCAGAAAACGGGTGACTCCACTGTAGAAATAGCCTGCATGTCTTCTAGCACATATGCTGCAATGGCTCTATCAATGTTGTCCTGGCTAGCAGTCCCTCCGTTAAAATCCTTAGGTGGAGGTGAAGTGGCATCGGAGTCTGTGTCTCTCTTTACTAGCTTCGTCAAAGCATGTTGCTTATGTGGCGTGGTGAAGTTGGGAGAGTGGCCGTGCCAGCAATCTGAGGGATACTGGTTCAATCCCCACCTTCTACCATTCTAGTCACGTCCGTTGTGTCCTTGAGCAAGACACTTCAACCTTGCTCCTGATGGGTCCTGGTTAGTGCCTTGCATGGCAGCTCCCGCCATCAGTGTGTGAATGTGTGTGTGAATGGGTGAATGTGGAAATAGTGTCAAAGCGCTTTGAGTTCCTGAAAAAGGTAGAAAAGCTATACAAGTATAACCCATTTACATTTATGTAGCTGTTTCAGCAGATTTGAATTGCTGTTTTGGGCAGTATTCCTGGGTGCGGTCACTGTTGCTACTCACTGCTCCCCTCACCTCCCAGGGGGTGATCAAGGGTGATGGGTCAAATGCAGAGAATCATTTCACCACACCTAGTGTGTGTGTGACAATCATTGTCACTTTAACTTTAAGTAGATGGGATCTTTGATCCAAGACACAACTTACATTTAACTAAAATGTTATTTTCTTTGTGCTCGACAAAAGAAAAGTAGTGACAATGTCTCCATGTAACTCGACTTCTGGCTTCGCCATGATGTCTTTTTAGTTGTTATGAGAGTAGCGTGTGTGTGTGTGTGGTGGCCCTTTAAGAAATGACAGCATGTGAGGTGAGTGACGTCAGTGAGTGAGTGGGCGAGAGAGGTGAGGGAGCGCAACAGTGGATGCGTGCAGGTGCTCTAGCTTGGTGGATGGCTGCGTGCAAGACACCAATAAAGTCACAAAATTGCAACAAACCGCCGGCCTCGTCATTCACCCTCGAGTCCGGAGCTGTAAAGACCTACTGCCGGGTAAAGTGAAGGGTGTTAGCCCCGAAGTACATAGGCCCTGGAGGAACGTCTCCCCTGCGCTCCGCTCCTCGGTCGAGGAAAGCACGCCTTTTCTTTTCCTTGTGAGACAGAAGGACGACACTTCTTCTGTTTCTAGCCGATACTACATTAAAAAATAACGTAAAATGACGCAGTAACGCATCATGTAGTAACGGTAACTGAGTTACTGGATATAAAAAAATAACGCGTTAGATTACTAGTTACCGCCGAAACTAACGGCGTTACAGTAACGCGTTACTTAGTAACGCGTTAGTCCCAACACTGTTTGTAACATAGTTTTATATTTGTGGAGGTTGCCCTCCCGTGGGTCCTCCAGACCACCAAGCATTGCCATGAGAGCCCAGTTCAGGGTTACAAGACAGTTTTATTTTTCGATAATGTCATATGTTTACAAGTCATGATACTTGCCATATGTTTTACATGTCACATGCTTACATTTAGAGATGTCCGATAATATCGGACTGCCGATATTATCGGCCGATAAATGCTTTAAAATGTAATATCGGAAATTATCGGAAATTATCGGTATCGGTTTCAAAAAGTAAAATGTATGAGTATTTAAAACGCCGCTGTGTACACGGACGTAGGGAGAAGTACAGAGCGCCAATAAACCTTAAAGGCAATGCCTTTGCGTGCCGGCCCAGTCACATAATATCTACGGCTTTTCACACACACACACAAGTGAATGCCATTCATACTTGGTCAACAGCCATACATGTCACACTGAGGGTGGCCGTATAAACAACTTTAACACTGTTACAAATATGCGCCACACTGTGAACCCACACCAAACAAGAAGGACAAACACATTTTGGTAGAACATCCGCACCGTAACACAACAAAACACAACAGAACAAATACCCAGAACCCCTTGCAGCACTAACTCTTCCGGGACGCTACAATATAGACCCCCCGCTCCAAATTTGTAAAAGGAGAGTATTAAGCACAGATTGTGATTTCCAAGTGAATGACTTTCTAAGACCCCGAACTAAATGTTCACTGCAGCACCTCAAGATAAGGTTTTTAATGATATCACACAATCTCCATTAAATAATAATTGGTTGATTTAACAAACAACTACTCCACTCATGTTCTTACTTAGGATATATTGGGATAAGAAGGATACAACTTGCAAGTTTACTGTAGATTTTCTGGCACTTTTAAAAAAATGCAATTAAATTGTGTCGGAGGCACAATGAATCATTTTAATGTTTGAAGTACAGTGGTACCTTGGGATACAAGTTCTTTCGGGATAAAAAACTTTCTCTCTGCTAATTGGTATGCTTTAGGTCAGTGTTTTTCAACCTTTTTTGAGCGAAGGCACATTTTTTACGGTGAAAAAATCCAGAGGCACACCAGCAGCAGAAATCATTAAAAAACTAAACTCAGTTGACAGTAAAAAGTCGTTGTCGCAATTGTTGGATCTGACTTTAAACCATAACCAACCATGCCTCACTATAGCTCTTGTCTCAAAGTAGGTGTACTGTCACGACCTGTCACATCACCCACTGACTTATTTGGAGTTTTTTGCTGTTTTCCTGTGTGTAGTGTTTTAGTTCTTGTCTTGCGCTCCTATTTTGGTGGCATTTTCTCTTTTTTTGGTATTTTCCTGTAGCAGTTTCATGTCTTCCTTTGAGCGATATTTCCCGCATCTACTTTGTTTTAGCAATCAATAATATTTCAGTTGTTTTTATCCTTCTTTGTGGGGACATTGTTGATTGTCATGTCATGTTCAGATGTACATCGTGGACGCCGTCTTTGCTCCACAGTAAGTCTTTGCTGTCGTCCAGCATTCTGTTTTTGTTTACTTTGTAGCCATCAGTTTTCTGCATAGCCTTCCCTAAGCTTCAATGCCTTTTCTTAGGAGTATTCACCTTTTGTTTATTTTTGGTTTAAGCATTAGACACCTTTTTACCTGCACGCTGCCTCCCGCTGTTTCCGACATCTACAAAGCAATTAGCTACCGGCTGCCACCTACTGATATGGAAGAGTATTACACGGTTACTCTGCCGAGCTCTAGACAGCACCGACACTCAACAACAACACATCATTTGCAGACTATAATTACTGGTTTGCAAAACATATTTTTAACCCAAATAGGTGAAATTAGATAATCTCCCACGACACACCAGACTGTATCTCATGGCACACCAGTGTGCCGTGGCACAGTGGTTGAAAAACACTGCATTAGGTCACGAGCACCTGCAAAATCTTTGGCTGTCTTCCATTAAATATTTCCCTTGTCAAATCTGATTTGTTATATTTTGCCCGTGGTTTTGACAATCAGTCAAATCTAAGGAATTTGTGTTTTTTCAAGAGAGAAATAAACAGAGTTGGTGATATGTGTTGTATACGACTAGTCACCAGGTGTCAGTATAACGTCTCATGGATGTGGCTATAACTGCTATGATGAAGAAACTAATGAAAGAAATATTGAAGACAATCTTATTTGTGACGTTTTCCATCCATCCATCCATTTACTACCGCTTGTCCCTTACGAGGTCGCAGGGGGTGCTGGAGCCTATCCCAGCTGCACACGGGCAGAAGGCGGCGTACACCCTGGACAAGTCGCCACCTCATCGCAGGGCCAACACAGATAGACAGACAACATTCACACTCACATTCACACGCTAGGGACCATTTAGTGTTGCCAATCAACCTATCCCCAGGTGCATGTCTTTGGAGGTGGGAGGAAGCCGGAGTACCCGGAGGGAACCTACGCAGTCACGGGGAGAACATGCTTTTTCCAACTCAAATAAAAAGACTAAGACACTGATAAACAAATAAACACAATTGAGATTGGGTAGTTTAGTGAGGTCCTTGGGTCTGGCGCAGTGCTGAGAAGACATCCAACTAGACTAAATAGAGAAAGTAAAAGTAATGAACCTGAGAAAGGATTGGAGGAAAAAAGAGGGCTCCTGCCCGAGCTAATTGGACAAAAGGAACACAAAGCTTCCAGGAGGAAGGGTTAATGTCGGTGGACTCTACTACGAGGTTGTTAGACTTCTTCAAATCTAATCATCGACTCTTTGACTATTTAGAGAGAGCTCTGGTAAGATCCGAACAAATCGTCCATCTTACTTGTGAGAGATCGTCATAACTTAGGTCTTACAACCATGGGAAGGAAGAAAGTGAGTGTGAAGGACAGTGCTATGAAGAACAAGAAGCGGGCAAAATTTATTGAATTCTCTCTCTAGTGGCCTGTCCTAAGGCAGGTCTTAAAGCATTTGCTTCAGTGCTTGCCTTTTGACGTGTTCATAAGAGCCGCCATCATTTACCCTCTCTAGCATCGCAGATCTTCTTCTCCCCGGAGGCCTCTTGCTGTACCTTCCATCATGACCAGGAGCAGAGCTCCGTGATGTAGCATGTGGCCAATCCAGGCTCCCTGCCTACTGTGGACTAGATACACTATAGCCCTTTCTTCTTCGACCTGCCGTAGCACTTCTTCATTACTTAACTCCATCCTCCTGATGTTCGTGACCTTCCTCCACATCCACATCTCGCAGATTTCCAGTC
Source organism: Nerophis lumbriciformis (assembly GCF_033978685.3). Lineage (NCBI taxonomy): Eukaryota > Metazoa > Chordata > Actinopteri > Syngnathiformes > Syngnathidae > Nerophis > Nerophis lumbriciformis. Next base: position 20,538,251 of record NC_084570.2, on the reverse strand, counting down.
ATCTGATCTCTTCTTTGCAAAATGTCCATGTTTTTGCAACGTCCAGACCACTGTCTTGATTATTCACCTTTCCCGGGACGGACTAAAGGCCTTCGTCAGCAGTTCTTTTCTCGTAGAAAATGCATCTTTCACACGTGCGATCTTTGATTTGATCTCTGTGTCACAGTATCCATCCTGTGCAATTATACTGCCAAGGTAGCTAAACTGTGCCACTTGGTTCAGCTGTACACCACCAAGGCGAATTGTGTATTCCTCACCCGGCTGCTGAGAGATCTTCATCACCTTTGTTTTCTTATCGTTTATCTTCATGCCGTACTCTTCTGCCGTCTCTTGCATCCTGGTCATCATGAGTTGTAAGCCGTTAACAGAGCTAGCTACTGTGGCCTGGTCATCCGTGCATCTTACTGTTTTGATGACATGGTCTCCCAAACAGATGCCTTCATCCACCTGACCTAAAGCTTCTCTCAGCATTGCTAAATCCTAGACATTAAACATCAACCCCGTCTGGTTCCATGCCCGATCACAGCAGGATCTGTCATACTACCCTTCAGCCTGACTGTCGCAGTCTGCTCCATGTATAATGCTGCCATAAACCATCAATCACGCCAATTGACACCAATGCTCTTTCGGATTTCTAGGAATTGTATCCAATCTACTCTGTCAAAGGCTTTCTCATAATCCACAAAGCACACATGTATGTCCTGTTTGTGGTCGATACTTCTCTCGCTTCGTAATGTCACAAAACACTATAGCTTTCTTCACGCCAACACCTTTCTTAAATCCGAACTGGTCATTGCTGATAAAACCTCTGGTCTTTGGTTCTGTTCTGTTCTGTTGGTCAAGACATGCAGAATGACCTTTGAGGCATGGACCACCAGACGAATGGATCTGTGTTCGTCGAATGAAGTTGTTTGTGGTCTTTTCTTGATGCGTACTGGGACCGATCTCATCCAGTCCTTTGGCCACACTTTGGTAGTATAAATGGTGTAGCAGAGCTCCACAAATGCCTTGACTACCTTTGTATCTAAGGCACGGGTGTCAAACTCATTTTAGATCGGGGGCCACATGGAGAAAAATCTACTCCCAAGTGGGTCGGACTGGTAAAATCACGGCACGACGTCTTAAAAATAAAGACAACTTCAGATTGTTTTCTTTGTTTAAAAATAAAACAAACACATTCTGAAATTGTACAAATCATAATGTTGTTGTTTTGTGGTTAATAGTATATATACTTCATTTGTTGTTATTTATATTTTCTGAATAAATTATGTGATAATGTTGGAGTATAACTGTCATACTCAATATGACAGTTTTTTAAACATAACTCCTAAACAAAACATGCAATATGTCTAATAATGCCTTAAATAATGTATCTCTGTGAGCTTTACTAGAAACATATGCTTTTGTAAGGTTTGCAAACACAAAAGTGTTTTTTTTACTCAATATGACAGTAATGTTCTTAGAATCCTGAGATTTATTTTCAACCTATCAAGATGAAAAAATTATATCAAAATCCAATTACAGTATGTTATTTATGTAGTTTGATCATTTTCCTCGACTGATGTACTAACATAATGTGGTTTATTTTGTACATATGTAGCATCATCTGCAAAGATACAAAGAATTGCTATAGCGACATCTAGTGGACACATTTAGAACAGCAGTTTCTTTCATTCAAAAATTTCAGGTGAATTTTTATACTTAGCAAACTCATCCCGCGGGCCGGATAAAACCTGTACGTTTGACACCCTTGATCTAAGGCCTTCCACATGTCTGCTGGTATACCGTCAATGCCTTTAAACTTCCCAACCCTTAGTTGATCAAATGCCTTCACATTTTCCTCTTTTAAGATTTTAGGACCGCAGCTATCTACGTCAACTTCCTCCCTCAAATCTACGGGAAGACTTGTCTTCAATGGTGTACAACTCCTCTACGTATATCCACTGCTGACCTTTCTGAGCACACTATCCTGTGCTCCACATGCAAATGCACACATATTATTGGTTGAACCTGTATGAAAGTGAATGTTTTTAGTATCTCTTTATTGAATTAAAGAAAGAAATTATCAAAAAACATGACTTTGTGGCGGCGGCGGAGCGTAGCACTGCAAGTCGAAGCAGAATAAGTCGATATCACCAGCCAAAGACATAAAAATCAATCATCGATGAAAATATGGAGAAGCTGCCGATGGTATGGTTGACGGAGAAGCAGCTGGAGGGAGAAACCGTAGAAGTCCACTCACCAAGGTAAATACTGTACGTTAGTATTACATTACTTCATTAAACTACTGTAGGATTTTTGTAATACATTCTGTTGCATTGTTTTTCATACAGTATTTCTTATCTAAAAGTTAGTTTGTTCCTGTTTAAAAGTTACCCGTTAAAATTGATTTTGGTTCATTTAAATGGGCTGCCTTGTTTTGCAAAATACGAGTTTTTCCACAGACCCCAAAAAACTGGTAACTGTTGGTACCGCTGTACATGGACAGGGTTGTTGCAACTCATTTCCCGAGAACTTTTGCAACATCCTTATAGGCCAGCTCGATTTCCACATCAGCTGCACACGTGTTGGTGAACTCATCTCGGCCGTAGGCGTTGCCAAGGTAGCGCCACACGCCTCGGAATTGGGACGGGATGTCGTAATTGCGGTATTTCTTTGCCACCACCTGCCGAAACAACCGACGCTAAAAGTTGAATAGAGCAAACAAGGTTAGAGACGTCTCTGCGTTACCTTGACAACGTGAAGTTTGGGAAGAAGGTTGCAGTCAGCTAGCGTTAGCTCGTCACCGTCCAGATATTTGCGCGTTGATTCGCCATCGTCAAGCGGTAGAGGGTTCAGGAGATACTCGTCTAGCTTGGCCAGAGCCTTGTTGAGACTTTGCTCGAGTGCTGAAAGACACGAGTGCTCCAAGGCCTGAGAAACGGAGGCAGGATGCAAACGTGTTTGCTGCTTTGACTTACCACCATTTTTATTTGGACTCGTGTTTTTGATGTAAGCCGAGAACTTGGCAAACACGTCGTTTCCCGCCGTGTTGGACTCACGGTTCTTCACTGCAAGTTTGGGATACCTGAGGAAGAAGGCGCCCAGGGAGGACATTTGGATTTCAGATGGGGAGAGAGAGGCACTGTCGCTATACCGATTGGTACAGGAAGACCTGATCAGTCCAGGCATGCGCGAAGACTACGTTACTTCATTTAAAAAAAAAAGTTTTACAACAGAGCTTCTGCAAAGTCTCATGCTGTTATATTTGAATGTTTTATTTATGCGTTGTATAAAAAGAATAGCTTACCTAGTAGTAAAAGAGAATAAAAATCCAAAACCAGTAAAGTTGGCACATTGTGTAAATGGTAAATAAAAATAGAATACAATGATTTGCAAATCCTTTTCAACCTATATTCAATTGAATAGACTGCAAAGACAAGATACTTAATGTTAGAAATGGAAAACTTAGTTATCTTTTGCAAATATTAGCTCATTTGGAATTTGATGCCTGCAACATGTTTCAAAAAAGCTGGCACAAGTGTTAGGTTAAAGTTAAATTGCCAATGATTGTCACACACATACCAGGTGTGGCGAAATTATTCTCTGCATTTGACCCTCACCCTTGATCACCTTCTGAGAGGTGAGGGGAGCAGTGGGCAGCAGCAGTGGCCGCGCCCTTGAATCATTTTGGTGATTTAACCTCCGATTCCAACCCTTGATGCTGAGTGCCAAGCAGGGAGGTAATGGGTCCCATTTTTATAGTCTTTGGTATGACTCGGCCGGAGTTTGAACTCACAACCAACCGATCTCAGGGCGGACAATCTAACCACTAGGCCACTGAGTAGGTGGCAAAAAGTCTGAAAAAGTTGAGGAATGCTCATCAAACACTTATTTGGAAAATCACAGGTGAACAGGGTAATTGTGAACAGGTGGGTGCCATGCTTGGGTATAAAAGCAGCTTCTATGAAACGCTCAGTCATTCACAAACAAGGATGGGGCGAGGGTCACCACTTTGTGAACAAATGCGTGAGCAAATGGTCGAAAAGTTTAAGAACAACATTTCTCAACCAGCTATTGCAAGGAATTTAGGGATTTCACCATCTACGGTCCGTAACATCATCAAAAGGTTCAGAGAATCTGGAGAAATCACTGCAAGGCCGAAAACCAACATTGAATGCCTGTGACCTTGGATCCCTCAGGCGCTACTGCATCAACAAGTGACATCAGTGTGTAAAGGATATCACCACAAGGGCTCAGGTACACTTCAGAAAACCACTGTCAGTAACTACAGTTCGTCGTTACATCTGTAAGTGCAAGTTAAAACTCTATTATGCAAAGCCAAAGCCATTTAACGCTGCCGGCTTCGCTGGGCCCGAGCTCATCTAAGATGGACTGATGCAAAGTGTAAAAGTGTTCTGTGGTCTGACGTGTCCACATTTCAATTTGTTTTTGGAAACTGTGGACCTCGTGTCTTCCAGACCAAAGAGGAAAAGAACCATCTGAATTGTTATAGGCTCAAAGTTGAAAAGCCAGCATCTGTGATGGTATGGGGGTGTATTAGTGCCCAAGGCATGGGTAACTTACACATCTGTGAAGGCACCATTAATGCTGAAAGGTACATACAGGTTTTGGAGCAACATATGTTGCCATCCAAGCAACGTTATCATGGACGCCCCTGCTTATTTCAGCAAGACATTGCAGCCACGTGTTACAACAGCGTGACTTCATATTAAAAAAGTGCGGGTACTAGACTGGCCTGCCTGTAGTCCAGACGTGTCTCGCATTGAAAATGTGTGGCGCATTATGAAGCCTAAAATACCACAACGGAGACCCCGGATTGTTGAACAACTTCAGCTGTACATCACACAAGAATGGGAAAGAATTCCACTTCAAAAATTGGTCTCTTCAGTTCCCAAACATTTACTGAGTGTTGTTAAAAGGAAAGGCCATGTAACACAGTGGTAAAAATGCCCCTGTGCCAACTTTTTTTGCAATTTGTTGCTGCCATTAAATTCTAAGTTAATGATTATTTGCAAAAAAAAATTTAGTTTCTCAGTTCGAACATAAAATATCTTGTCTTTGCCGTCTATTCAATTGAATATAAGTTGAAAAGGATTTGAAAATCATTGTATTTTGTTTTTATTTACCATTTAAACAACGTGCCAACTTCACTGGTTTTGTGTTTTGTATAAAACTAGAGGTAGATTTCAAAAATCGCCACAATCTCCAACCACTTTCACTCTTCAGTCAATGCAACAAATGACTCCATCCATCCATCCATCCATACATTCACTACCGCTTGTCCCTTTCGGGGTCATGGGGGGAGGGAGGGGTAGGCTGGAGCCTATCCAAGCTTTACTCTGGCAGAAATCAGGGTACACCCTGGACAATTGGCCCCCTCACCGCAGGCACTTAACTTAAATCTGTATCTGCGGCCTAACAAAAAGTAGACTTTAAAATTGTCAGTACAGTATTGGGAATTTATATATTTGATGTACCGTATTTTCTGGACTATAAGCCGCTACTTTTTTCCTACGCTTTGAACCCTGCGACTTATAAAGCAGTGCGGCTATTTGATGGATTTTTCTTTGATAATAATGTTTTGCATTTAACATATAGTGTTGAGTATTGCCGCATGAGTGATTGTTTACCTGAGCCGGTGTTTCGTCTGCAACCGGACGTGCAAGACATCGGAATACGACACCTTTCGATTTTGCGTGAATCGATGCCCGGTAACAGTGATGTGCAAGGTCCTTTGGAAAATGTAGTGAGCTTAGCTACAAGTTGCTCTCTATCCCCGGACAATTGTATCAAGCTGCACTACAAGCTCCACGGCAAAAGTAGCTAGCTACATCAAAACTACATTTCTATCTATGTGCCCACATGTATAATATCAATGTTAATATAATTGAGAGTGTCCAAATATTACTATTAACTATCTGTCATTTAGCTGGGGACACCCGACAACTACCTCTAGGGGTCCCCGCACCCCACTGTATTTATTTAGTTTGCCTTTTCTTTGGCCCACCCCTATAATGTTATTCATTTTATCTACCTACAGTAAAAAACAGCATCTATATATGTCTTGACACAAAAAACAATGTCGTCAGCGAGGACGATGATTGGCTGGGTGGGCAGATCATGGCCTGCTCACGCTGTCGGACTGACACACAACAAGACCGCTTCGCTCCGGCAGCCCGAGCAGGGACGTGCACATGATTATAGAGGGGCAGGGGCTCAAAGTCAGAAAAGGGCAGGAAATTTTTTTTGGTCCTTTACACAATATGGAAATTAATGTAAAATTAAATTTGCTAATAGGAAGCTAACTACTTAGCTGTGTGTCCTTTGTAGGTAAAAGTGATTGCCATTTCTTTTGTGTCAACAAATTATTGTCATAATGAGTTAATTCACATTATCATAGGCTTGGAAGACATGAAAAGCAACAAAACACTGGTTTATTATTAGGCTATTTTTTGTTAAAGATAAGCACTTTAATATTGAACATTGAACAGTGCAACATGAACTTTGAAAAAAAATACAAAAATAAATACCCAAATGGAAAAAACTTCAATGTGAAAATCTGTCCTTCTTCCCTTAACTTGATGAAAACACCATCAAGTTGTAACTTATGGTCTTTCTCACTTAATGCTCAGACTAAACAACTGAAACGCAATACAGGCCCAAAAATATGGACCAGGGGCCAGTAGAGGGCTGTAGGATGGAGGCCACCCATACCCAAATATGCTCCTCAATGTAAATTCAGGGCTTCCATGGTGCTAGTACTTGGTTTTAGCCATGCATTAAGAGGTCTGCTACCCTTAGCTGCTTCCTGGCGCTCCTTCTCCTTCCTTTTCTGTATCCTTTCTTTTTTTGGCATTGTGCTGCAGGCATAATCAACATGAATCAAGTTTAAATACAGATGGTAATATTCCTAACAGATAACCTACATCTTATATCCCCAGAATGCTGAAATTATTATTATTATTAATAATAATAACAATAATAATAACTATTATTATTATTATTATTATTATTATTATTATTATTATTATTATTATTATTATTATTATCATTATCATTCTTCTTCTTTTTATTATTGTTATTATTATCATTATTATTATTATTATTTTGTTAACCCACACAGTAATAGCAAAGTCACAATAAACTTTATATCTAAACCTCTACTGTGAGAGAAATGTGATCCGCCGTAAACACAGTGCATTTTATTTTGAAAATGAACCCGGTGTTTTATTATGTATTTTGTACACTACTTCCTGTCCCGCACGATCCGCTCTGCTCTGTGCGGAATTGATGTGCCGTGCTCAATTGATGCGCCGAATTGAATAATAGAATAATACAGCGTTTTCTGAAATATTACCCATATTAGATGCTGAATAAGTGGACGGCGACTAGACCATAACTCACAGGTTCAAGTTGCTCCACTGTCACGTCTCCTCAGGGGCGCAGTTGGCTCTCTCTCCTCTCACTTACTCACTCACTCGCCCTCTCTCTCTCTCTCTCTGGCGGAAGCGGCAGGCTCAAACAACCCGGTATTACAAGAAAACGTGGAGTTTTTGTACCGCTGAGTTTTTTTACATCCCTGACAGGAATTTATTAATGTTATTTAAAGAAAAAGAAAAAAACACACACACACACAGGCAGAGGGCACTTTTTAAGACGAGGCAAAAAAGGGCAGGGGCTCAAGCACCCATAGGGCCCTATGTGTGCACGTGCCTGAGCCCGAGCCAGGGAAATTCGTAGGTGGTGTTCTCAAACGGCAAGTACCGGCACTACGTTTCGCTCATTGAAATTGAAGGCGAGATGGTTTATGTAACATGCACGCTATGTCCAGGAAAAAAGCGTTTATCTACGTCTGCCACAAGCGACTCGAATCGCACCTCACATTAGCACATGCCAACATGACACCTGTTGCTGCTGCCAACCCAACCACAAGCCCAAATGCTTCCCTTTTTTAAAATCAGATTTGGAATTTGATTAATCACAGCTTGCATTTGTAAAATTAGCTTCAGAAAAGACCCCAATATTAGTACACAATTGCAATTTATTGTCAGAATGTAATTCATTTTTAAACATTTTACTCAAATGCATGTCATTTATTTGCACAGTTTTATCTAAAGTTTTTTCAGGGTGTATTTTGGTATACAGGTGCAGAGAATTGCACTACTTCTTTGTGTCTTATACTGTGTTTTATACTTTCAATATTTAAAGTTATTACTTTACGGATTATTTATTTTTATACATTTTTATTTCCATGCATATCATATGGCACACTGCAGTCTTTTGAGTTCAGATAAATAAATGCAGACTGTTCTAAAATACTGTATGTAGTGTTTTTATTCTTCAATCAGTTAACGACTTTGACGTTAAAGATGTTTATCATCACAATAGTGTACAAAATAACGATCGCGCCACAGTTACTTTTCTAGATAACTAATTACTCTTTCAAAGAGGTAACTGAGTTACCAACTCAATTACTTTTCAGGAGAAAACATTTGCAAATGTAACTACGGTAATTACTTTTTGAAGGTAAGATGACCAACACACTAAACCGGGGGTCAGAAACCCGCGGCTCTATGCGGCTCTTCAGCGCCGCCCTAGTGGCTCCCTGGACCTCTTTCAGAGATGTGTGAAAATGGAAAAAGATTTAAACAAAAAATATATTTTTTGTTTAAATATATTTTCTGTAGGAGGACAAACATGACATAAACCTTCCTAATTGATAGAAATCCCACTGTTTGTATTAAACATGCTTCACTGACGAGAGCATTTGGCATCCTACTAATTTCAGCGATCCTTGAACTCATCGTAGTTTGTTTACATGTACAAGTTTCTCAAAGCTACATTTCTATCTATGTGCCCACATTTATAATATCAATGTTAATGTAACTGAGAGTGTACAAATATTACTATTAACTATCTGTCATTTAGCTGGGGACACCCTACAACTACCTCTAGGGGTCCCCACACCCTACTTTATGTATTTATTTATTTAGCTTGCCTTTTCTTTGGCCCACTCCGATAATATTATTCATTTTCTCTACCTACAGTAAAAAACAGCATCTATCTATAATCTCGACAAAAAAACCCACTGTCGTCAGCTTGAAGCGTCCCTCTTTCTCCGACTCCTTTTTTGCCATGTGACATGAGTGCGTGTCTGTTATGATTTTGCTTACTAGTTTCGATTACCCGCCTTATCTTGCTTCTGATTGGCCCGTCTGTAATGTTTCACCCTAACCTTAGCCAATTGTGACTCATCATACGAACACCAACCAATCATCATGGATTTTCTCCGTACATATGGATGTTCTTATTCATCCAGGTCATTCTATTTTCTAAAATTTTTTTTTGTGCCCGGATTTGCAGTCCATTTTCTCTCTTTGTAGCTTACAGCTTTGAAGGCAGCTACCTCGCTACATGGGTTTAAAAGTAGCTAAGCTACAGAAAAAACTACTCGTTAAAAAGGTAGCTAAGCTACTGGAAAATGTAGTTAAGTTACGTAGCTTACATCACTGGTCGTACCCACGGAATTTGGTCAGTGCCTGTAAAAGTACGGAATTATGTATGTGCAAGTGTGTGCAAGGTTTACTTGGGCGGAGCCAACTCCTCCTCCAGGTATTCCTCGATTTTATTGACGTCAGTAAGCACCTCCCCCTGGAAGGTGAGAAAGGGTGGGTGTGTCCCCGGGGCCAGGTTGTGAAGGTCAGCTGGTTTCCTGATCGGAGAGGAGAAACTTCCTTTTCAGTATCACCTTTTTCATGAGACAAAGTTACACCTTGACAGTCCTGAGTAAACCATTTTTGTTTTGGTTTTACAGTACTGGAAAATGGACTAGATGTAAACACAAGTAACAGCACAAGTCTTGGGTGTAGTGTCTTTACTTGGTTGGTTTTATTTAAAGTGACTAAGGTGTAATTTATTTATTTTTACCGTAAAATTTAAAAACATTTTTTTACAGTGAATACCTGATTTTAAGGTAAAAAACATGTTTGCTTCTTTCAGGTATTTACTGCGAAATAAAGTCAGTAGACGTGATTAAAACTCTATGTTGTCACTTTTATTTGCTTGGTTAACTTCCGTTTTTTTTTACTGTAAAATCGACTTACTTTTTTGTTTTTTTACAGTGAATACTTGATTTTATAGTTTTGCTTCAGTAGGCAAAATTGGACGTGACATTTAGTTCATTTTGCTGTTCTCAAGCATTTACTGTAAAAAAAAAAAAAAGGTTTACTGTAAAATTCACAGTGGTTTTTACACCAAATTACTGTAAATTGAAAAATTGTAATATTCTGGTGACAGATCTGTCTTTTTTTTTTTTTTATCGTAAAATCTGCGACTTTTCATTTTACAGTACCTTACCGCAAATTGCAAAAACAGTATCACTTTTTTGGTATTTTTACGATAAAATTTTGGCAACTGAGCTGACGTTTCTTTCCCATAAAATCTACCCGCGGTGTAAGTTTTACAGTGCAATACTGTAAATTGCAAAATCTTTATTGAAAAAATTTGGCGACTGAGCTGCCATCTTTTTTTTTACAGTGAATACCTGATTTTATGAAAAAAAAAAAAAAGTTTCAGTTTCATTTGACAAAATTTGACCTGGCATTTTGTGTTTGTCAGTAATTCACTGTCAAAAAAAAAAGTGAGTCGACTTACGGTAAACATTTTTTACTGTAAAATCTACAGCCAATGTTTTTACAGTGCGTTACTGTAAATTGAAAAACAGCACCACTTTTATTCTTACGATAAAATTCTGCCGACTTAGCTTGCCAGTTTTTTCCCCCGTAAAAATCTACGTGTGGTGTAAGTTTTACAGTGCATTACTGTAAACTGCAAAATTGTACCACCATCTTTATTGAAAACATTTGGCGACTGAGCTGCCAATTTTTTTTTTACTGTGAATACCTGAATTTATGTGTAAAAAAATTAAGTTTCAGTTTCAGTCGTCAAAATTTGATGAGATATTTTGCTTTTGTCAGTTATTCACTGTAAAAAAAAGTGAGTCGACTTACGGTAAAAAATGTTTTTACAGTGCAATACTGTAAATTGAAAAACGGTACCACTTTTATTTTTACGATAAAATTCTGGCAACTTAGCTTGCCAGTTTTTTCCCGCCGTAAAATCTGCCTGGGGTGTAAATTTTACAGTACATTATTGAAACTTGCACTATTGTATTATTTTTTACCGTAAAATCTAAAGACTTTTTCTTTTTATGCGAATAACTGAGTTTATGGTAAAAAAAAAACCCCAACAACAACAAAAAAACTGTAATCTTTAAGGTAAAATTCAGACGACTAGGCTGCCTTTTTTTTTTTTTTTTTATTACTGTGAATACCTCATTTTATAGTAAAAAAAAAAGTTTCAGTTTCAGTCAGCAAAATTTGACGAGACAATTTGCTTTTGTTTTTACCATAAAATTGTGGCGACTTAGCTTGCCAGTTTTTTTCCTAGTAAAAATCTATGTGTGGTGTAAGTTTTACAGTGCATTACTGTAAATTGCAAAATTGTACTTCTGTAATCTTTTTTTTTTTTTTTTTTTTACCGTAAAATGTAATTACTTTTTTTTTTTTTTTTTTTTTTTATGTGAATAACTGAGTTTATGGTAAAAAAAGAGAAAATAAATAAAAACAAAGTTTTTTTTCCATTAGGTAAAATTGGATGTGACATTTTGTTCATTTTGCTTTTTTCAGTTATTCACTTGAAAAAAAATTCAGTCGACTTTATGGTCAAATAAACCCATTTTTACACTAAAATCGACAGTCATTGTTTTAACAGTGCAAATTAAAAAACAGCAAAATTGGACATGACGTTTTGTTCATTTTGCTTTTGTCAGTTATTCATTTAAAAAAAAAGTGAGTTGACTTACGGTAAAACATGTTTTTACAGTGCAATACTGTAAATTGAAAAAAGGTACCACTTTTATTTTTACGATAAAATTCTGGCAACTTAGCTCACAAGTTTAATTCCCTGTAAAAATGTACCTGTGGTGTAAGTTTTACAGTGCATTACTGTAAATTGCAAAATTGTACTACTGTAATCTTTAAGTTTTTTACCGTAAAATCTAATTCCTTTTTTTTAAATGTGAATAACTGAGTTTATGGTAACAAAAAACAACAAAAAAGAAGAAGTTTTTTTCATTACGCGAAATTGGATGTGACATTTTGTTAAAAAAAAGTGAGCTGACTTACGGTAAAACATGTTTTTACAGTGCAATACTGTAGATTGAAAAACTATACCACTTTTATTTTTACGATAAAATTACGATAAAACACGAATCGTAAAATACTGTAAAATATAATTACTTTTTTTTTGTCATAACTGAGTTTATGGTTAAAAAATAATTTTTATTTTTTTTTAAATACGTTTTTTTTCATTTGGCAAAATTGGACGTGACATTTTGTTCAGGTATTTACTGTAAAAAAAAAAAATTCAGTCAACTTTATGGTCAAATAAACCCTTTTTTTTACACTAAGATAAAATTCTGGTGACTGAGCTGCCAGTGTTTTTTTCACCATAAATGCTATGGCCGTTGTTTGTACAGTGCATCACTACAAATTAAAAAAAACTGCACAACTTTTATTTTCACAGTAAAACTTTACCGTTTCTTACTGTAAAACCTACCGAGTGTTTATTGTTTATTTGCAGTGGATACCCGAGAGAAGCAAAACCAGCAAAGCATCACGTCCAGTTTTCCAAGTGAATCCAAACTTTCCCCACAGAGGCTGCAGCGGTAAACGTCATCTGAGCGAAGCCTTGTGACCCCGATGATGCCAGGTGTGACACATGGTGGTTGTCTACATTCGTCAGTTCAAGCATTCGTACCTCTTCAGGTCAACGGTGGTGACGTTGAAGACCACGCCTTTCAGCCAAAGAACCATGAAGAGACGCTGCGAGAATGGACAGTTTCCAATGCTCTCCCCATCACTGCCAGCCTGGACACACACACACACACACACACACACACACACACACACACACACACACACACACACACACACACACACACACCAGTATGACTTTAAAGTGAAGCAGTTTTGTCCCATACTACTACACACTGATATAACACACTCACCCCACAAAGAGCACCTTTATAAACAATCACTTTTTTTATTTTGCATTAGGGAATTTGGGTTGTGTGTGTGTGTGTGTGTGTGTGTGCATGAATGTGTGTGTGTGACACGGTAACACGAGCCCAGCATGAATAATCCACACTGCTTCCATTAGCTGCTTCACTGCTCATCTATGAACTGACTTTTCCTGCTGTTTTCTAATAATAAGAAGTCTTTACCTTGATTTTACTTGTTGACTTCCCTCACTAGATGAACAAATGTTGCTAAGAATGCCCGATAAACAACCCTGATTGAAACACGACTGGGATGTGGGTGGTTGACGAGCCTCTTTTGTGCTTGCTGGTTGTTATATCTCTCTAAAGCCATTCAGGAATGCAGCTCACATCTGTTGGATTTATTTTTTCTTTCTTTTATTACTATTATCTTTTTTTTATTTGTATATATGTATCATGATACATATATATATATATATATATATATATCCATCCATCCATTTTCTACCGCTTTTCCCTTTGGGGTCGCGGGGGGCGCTGGTATATATATATATAAAATTATATATCAGACAAAGAGCAGCTCGAAGACCTCGATGAAGAACACAAACCAAGGACCCAGATTTCCCTCGCCCGGACGCGGGTCACCGGGGCCCCCCTCTGGAGCCAGGCCCGGAGGTGGGGCACGATGGCGAGCACCTGGTGGCCGGGCCTGTCCCCATGGGGCCCGGCCGGGCACAGCCCGAAGAGACAACGTGGGTCCCCCCTCCAATGGGCTCACCACCCATAGCAGGGGCCATAGAGGTCGGGTGCAGTGTGAGCTGGGCGGAAGCCGAGGGCAGGGCACTTGGCGGTCCGATCCTCGGCTACATAAGCTGGCTCTTGGGACGTGAAACGTCACTTCGCTGGGGGGGAAGGAGCCTGAGCTAGTGCGTGAGGTGGAGAAGTTCCGGCTAGATATAGTCGGACTCACTTCAATGCACAGCAAGGGCTCTGGAACCACTTCTCTTGAGAGGGGATGGACTCTCTTCCACTCTGGCGTTGCCGGCAGTGAGAGGCGACGGGCTGGGGTGGCAATTCTTGTTGCCCCTCGGCTCAAAGCCTGCACGTTGGAGTTCAACCCGGTGGACGAGAGGGTAGCTTCCCTCCGCCTTCGGGTGGGGGGACGGGTCCTGACTGTTGTTTGCATTTACGCGCCAAACGGCAGCTCAGAGTACCCACCCTTTTTGGATTCACTCGAGGGAGTACTGGAGAGTGCTCCCCCGGGTGATTCCCTCGTTCTACTGGGGGACTTCAACGCTCATGTTGGCAGCGACAGTGAAACCTGGAGAGGTGTGATTGGGAAGAATGGCCGCCCGGATCTGAACCCGAGTGGTGTTCTGTTATTGGATTTTTGTGCTTGTCACAGATTGTCGATAACAAACACCATGTTCAAACATAAGGGTGTCCATATGTGCACTTGGCACCAGGACACCCTAGGCCGCAGTTCCATGATCGACTTTGTAGTTGTGTCATCGGATTTGCGGCCTCATGTTTTGGACACTCGGGTGAAGAGGGGGGCGGAGCTTTCTACCGATCACCACCTGGTGGTGAGTTGGCTGCGATGGTGGGGGAGGATGCCAGACAGACCTGGCAGGCCCAAACGCATTGTGAGGGTTTGCTGGGAACGCCTGGCAGAGTCTCCTGTCAGAGAGAGTTTCAATTCCCACCTCCGGAAGAACTTTGAACATGTCACGAGAGAGGTGCTGGATATTGAGTCCGAGTGGACAATGTTCCGTACCTCTATTGTCGAGGCGGCCGATTGGAGCTGTGGCCGCAAGGTAGTTGGTGCCTGTCGTGGCGGTAATCCTAGAACCCGTTGGTGGACGCCGGCGGTGAGGGATGCCGTCAGGCTGAAGAATAAGTCCTATCGGGTTCTTTTGGCTCATGGGACTCCTAAGGCAGCAGACAGGTACCGACAGGCCAAGCGGTGTGCGGCTTCAGCGGTCGCGGAGGCAAAAACTTGGACATGGGAGGAGTTCGGGGAGGCCATGGAAAAAGACTTCCGGACGGCTTCGAAGCAATTCTGGACCACCATCCGCCGCCTCAGGAAGGGGAAGCAGTGCAGTGTCAACACCGTGTATGGTGGGGATGGTGCTCTGCTGACCTTGACTGCGGATGTTGTGGATCGGTGGAGGGAATACTTCGAAGACCTCCTCAATCCTACCAGCACGTCTTCCTATGAGGAAGCAGTGCCTGGGGAATCTGTGGTGGGCTCTCCTATTTCTGGGGCTGAGGTTGCCGAGGTAGTTAAAAAGCTCCTCGGTGGCAAGACCCCGGGGGTGGATGAGACCCGCCCGGAGTTCCTTAAGGCTCTGGATGTTGTGGGGCTGTCTTGGTTGACAAGACTCTGCAACATCGCGTGGACATCGAGGGCGGTACCTCTGGATTGGCAGACCGGGGTGGTGGTTCCTCTCTTTAAGAAGGGGAACCGGAGGGTGTGTTCCAACTATCGTGGGATCACACTCCTCAGCCTTCCCGGTAAGGTCTATTCAGGTGTACTGGAGAGGAGGCTACGCCGGATAGTCGAACCTCGGATTCAGGAGGAACAGTGTGGTTTTCGTCCTGGTCGTGGAACTGTGGACCAGCTCTATACTCTCGGCAGGGTCCTTGAGGGTGCATGGGAGTTTGCCCAACCAGTCTACATGTGCT
>NC_084570.2:20477500-20517500 GCF_033978685.3 Nerophis lumbriciformis | reverse complement strand
ACTATATCAATGCTGCATTTTAAGTGGGGTTACCGATTATTTATTTGGCTCCTGAGACTTGGAATCTTTAAGCTTTCACGAGTGCATCGATATCAGGTGTCACATCTTGAGTGGCAGGCAATTTCAGGATGTTATCCAAGTGCTTTGTTTCATTGATGCTCGTTACTGAGAAAACTTGCTCTCAATGATGTGTGCTGTCCCATTCACTTCCGTGAATAAATAGGAGGAGGATCGTTTTTCTTGGAGCACTCTGCGCTTTGTGTTTACTTTTTTCTCTCTTTGACAAGACATTTTGTGGAAACGAGGGTGCCAAATCACGATGTGTTCGAAGAAGAGGACGTAGAATGGCAGGTTTTAGATTGGGTCGAGGGGGAGGAACCACAGCACTGCTTTGCTGCCCAGCAGGCACAAGACGTTAAAACAACGTTGAGAACCTGTTGAATTAGGTCCTGACGTTGAGCAACTCAAACATAACGTTGAAACAACATGCTTTTTGTTGACGTTTAATCAATGTTGAGTTCTGACGTTGATTTGATTTTTTAATTTTGGTCATTTCCCAACCAATATTTTCCAACACAAATACAACGTTGAAACAATATGCTTTTGACTGGCGACGTTTAATCAATAATGGGTTCTGGTGTTGATTTGACCTTTAAATTTTGGTCATTTCCCAACCAATATTTTCCAACACAAATAGAACGTTGAAACAACATACTTTTTGACGACGTTTAGTCATTGTTGGGTTCTGACGTTGATTTGACCATTGAATTTTGGTCATATCCCAACCAATTTTCAACAACACAAATGCAACGTTAAAACAACATGCTTTTTGACTAACGACGTTTAATCAAAGTTGGGTTCTGACCTTAAATTGACAATTGAATTTTGGTCATTTCCCAACCAATATTCTACAACACAAAGACAACGCTAGAACAACATACTTTTTGACGACGTTTACTCAATGTTGGGTTTTGACCTTGATTTGACAATTGAATTTTGGTCATTGCCCAACCAATATTCGGCAACACACATACAACGTTGAAACATGCTTTTTGACGACATTTAGTCATATTTGGGTTCTGACGTTGATTTGACCATTGAATTTTGGTCAATTCCCAGCCAATATTTGACAACACAAATACAATGTTGAAACAACATACTTTTTGACTGACGACGTTTAATCAATGTTGAGTTCTGACCTTGATTTGACAATTGAATTTTGGTCATTTCCCAACCAATATTCGACAACACACATAGAACGTTGAAACAACATGCTTTTTGACTTTGTTTAATCAATGGTGTGTTCTGACGTTGATTTGATCATTGAATTTTGGTCATTTCCCAACCAATATTTTCCAACACACATACAACGTTGAAACAACATGCTTTTTGACAACGTTTAGTCAATGTTGGGTTCTGACGTTGATTTGACAACTGAATTTTGGTCATTTCCCAACCAATATTCGACAACACACATACAACGTTGAAACAACATGCTTTTTGACGACGTTTATCATAGTTGGGTTCTGACATTGATTTGACCATTGAATTTTGGTAATTTCCCAAACAATATTTGACAACACAAATACAACGTTGAAACAACACACTTTTTGACGACATTTAATCAATGTTGGGTTCTGACATTGATTTGACCATTGAATTTTGGTCATTGCCCAACCAATATTTGGCAACACACATACAACGTTGAAACATGCTTTTTGACGACGTTTAGTCTTATTTGGGTTCTGACCTTGATTTGACAATTGAATTTTGGTCATTTCCTAACCATTATTCGACAACACACATACAACGTTGAAACAACATGCTTTTTGACAAAGTTTAATCAATGTTGTGTTCAGAGGTTGATTAGACCATTGAATTGTGGTCATTTCCCAACCAATATTTTCCAACACAAAGGCAACGTTGAAACAACATACTTTTTGACGACGTTTAATCAATGTTGGGTTCTGACCTTCATTTGACAGTTGAATTTTGGTCATTTCCCAACCAACAACGTGGATCCAACGTTAGACACCAACGTTGTCTCAATTAACAAATACAACTATTTGGCAACTTTTTTTCAAAGGCCGTTTTAATGGACATGTACGTATAATCAACGTTGTATCAATGTCTTGTGCCTGCTGGGTGTGTACCTCTTCCTTGCTCGGTCCTGTATAAACCATTTACTTGCCTCACAAAATTGCTATTGCGACATCCAGTGGACACATTGAGAACAGCATATTCTTATGTTTACACTTAGCAAACCTATGTTTGACATCCCTGGTTCATACAATATAAAAGCTGAGCATTATTGTCTCTGGCTGCAGTTTTTTGTCTATTATATGCGGGTGCACCTGATTAAATGACTCAAAGGTGTCGGCCTGTCTTCTATTCTTTCCACTTCTGCTAAAGTGCCAAGCAGCATTACGAGTTGGAAACATGCAAAAACAGCATAACTTCACACAGAAGCCACTCCTGCAAGTCCCTTCAAAGCTGCTGCTGCCCTCATAGAAAGGAGCCCAGTAATAATTCAGTGAGCAGGATAGAGAGTGAGCGTCCATGCACGTGTCGGTGTCGGGTTCACGCAACCAAAATCAACAACACGTCTCATTTGGACTTAAAGGAGCGCCCACTCTACAACATACACACGCTCCACGTAATTTTTGCATTTGCAGTGCTGACAAACTTGCTTTTCAATGCCCCCACCTTGACAAATAGCTCGATGTCTGGGTCCTTATCTTCCTGGGCCGCAATATCTGTCATAGTCACACACACACAGGAAAGAAAAAAAAATGCGTCTCCGGGTGTATTTGTGTTTGCAAATTCTACTCCAGGTCCATTGGTGCCATGGCAGCTCTGTCAGAGTCAGCTGAGGATGACCGCCAGGAAGTGTGTGTGTCAGGCAGAGAGAGGTGTGTGTGTTTGTGTGTGTGTGTGTAAGAGAGAGTGAGGTTATTCAGTTTGCCCTCAACAGCGGGGTATGACGTGTCAGTCAAAAATAAACCCCTGAGGGGGTGACAGGGAAACAGCCATCAGGCCTCAAACAGGTGATCAGACCTAGTTGGGCCTGTGACAGTACCCCTCCCCTAAAAGGCAACAATACACACATGACAAAAAAAACAAGTCACCTTTACTCTGTAGAGCAATAAAAACTCCTGTTATATGACTTTTTATTCATGATGCTGGACTGTTCAAAGTGTCAGATTTATGAGGCCTGTGTGCTCCGGTGAATTACTCACAAACAATGACACCAGTTTGTGAGTAATTTGACTTAATTGCTCGATGATCACGTGACTAGCCGCGGCCAAGGAGCCGCCCGAGCACTGAGTCAGAACATTCTGGCCAGTTCAGGTTATATTTGGAACCACGGCGACTCCCCGTGTGAGCGAGATGAGTGAGTGTGCGAGCAAGGCATTCAGCAGGGATGCCCGAACTTATGCCACAAAGGACTGTGTACTGAAAAGGGCCACTGAATATTGTTTTACTTTTTTTTTTAAATGCTAAAAACAGATATTATGTATATTTAGAGACAAAACTTTGTGTCAACTCTGTTATATTATTATTATTAATGATTAGTTACAACATTTGAGCTTTTACTCATTACATTCCAATTTTTTTTGCTCTTTTTTCTTACATTTTATTGTTGTTTTCCCCCTTTTAAAAAAAATAATAACAATGATACTATTAGGAAAAATATTAATACCAATAATAATAATAATGACAATAATAATAATATGAAAGTCTCACTGCATAAGGTAGTGTGTCAATAATTCTGCCTGTACGAAAATATTAATGTTCAGTTACACATTTAACTGTGTTTATTATGGTTGTTGTAATTTCTTTAATTAATGAATTCATAATTTAGTAATATTTTAATTTTTTTAATTAACTAACTAACTATACAATGATTATATTTTTATTTTATGTTACTTATATTTCGAGAGCTTCTTATATTTTAGATCAGGGGTGTTTAATCTTTTTCCACCAAGGGCCCCATACTGAAAAATCAAGGTATGCAGGAGTCATTTTAATATTATGCTAAAAGCACATTAGCAGATATATATACATCATATATATTTAAAGACAAAACCTTGTGTCAGCTTTGTGTAATAAGTGACTAAATGTATTATTATTACTTATTAGTTAGAACATTTCAGCTTTTTCTCATTACGTTCCGATTTTTTGCTCTTTTCTCTTAGATTTTTACTGTTGTTGTTTTCCCCCGGTAAAAATATAATAATAATAATAATAATAATAATAATAATGATAAAAATGATATTGATAGTAATATTATGATTGTATATTTGCATAACCTTGTGTGTCAAAAATTCTGCCTGCATGAAAATATTAATGTTCAATTACATATTTACCAGTGTTTACGATTGTTGTTGTAATTCTTTTAATTAATTAATTTATAAGTTATTATTAGTTTTCTTTTTTTTATGAACTTTTTTTTAAATACAATTTTTATTTTATGTTATATACATTTCAAGAGCTTTTTATATTTTAGATCAGGGGTTTCTTAACCTTTTCCAGGGGCCAAACTTTTCCTAACTTTTTTTTATTTTTTATTCTTAAAACAAATACTTTATATGTTTTAAGACAAAACCTTTTGTCAGCTTTGTGTTTAGGGGACTAAGTATATTATTATTAATTATTATTTAGAACATTTCAGCTTTTTCCCATTACATTCCGATTTTGTTGCTCTTTTTTCTTTTATTTTTTATTGTTGTGTTCCCCCTTAAGATTTTATGATAATAATAATAAGAATAATATTAATGATAGTAATAATAATAATATTTATATGATTGTGTCAAATATTCTGCCTGTACGAAAACATTAATGTTCAGTTACACATTTTGTTTTTATTCTGGTTGTTTTGTAATTTATTTAATTTATTAACCAATAAGTTAGTATTATTTTTATTGTGTATTTACAGTAACTAACTAACTCAACTTTGTTTATGTTTTTATGTTATTTTATTTTATTTCAAGAGGTTCTCATACTTTCATATTAAACTTTTTCCACCAATGGCCGCAAACTGAAAAGTCAAACTAAGCAGGGGCCAGATTGATATTAAAAAAAAAAATGCTAAAAACAGATATTATACATATTTAAAAACAATACTTTGTCTCAGTTTTGTGTTATAGGTCAGGGGTTCTTAACATGTTAGACATGTGTGATTAAGGGCTATATAAGTAAACTTTAATTGATTGACTGATTGAGACCTTGGGGTCCAACTTCTCTACTACAGAGGGGCCTGGGGCCCACTCAAATATTGACACTAGTTCTTCAATAATTATATCCAAACTACTTATAGTTTACAACCTTGTCAAATGATATGAAAGCATGTGTTAATCACAAATATGTCTTATTTAGGCTTAGGTCAGGCTTATGAGAAGAAAAAAAAAAACAACCAAATATACTGTAAAATAAAGGACTCAAAAAAACTGATGAACTCAAAATAATTTCTATACAGTTACGCAGTGCTAAAATAAATAAAGTCTAGCTAAATTAACAATACATAATATTAATATTATTTATGTTTCTTTACCAAAATGTCAATTAAATGAACATTTTGTCATATTTTTTGCACTTGAGAAAATTCTCTCTGACTTTAGTCTCAGACTTCTTCTGTTAGTTTGATATTACTGCCACGAGTGGTGGAAAAGTGTATTACACCTGAGCACGCTGTGGATCATACACACCACAGCTGGGAAAGAGATATTTTTTGGCGGCCCTCAGGTAAAAAACTTGTTATAGGTCACCAAGTATATCAATATGAATGATTAACTAGAAGATATTTAGCTTCATTGTTTGTCTTGTTGTTTTTTTTCCCTGACAATATGCTGCGGGCCGCACTTTGAACACCCCTGACCGAGTTCTGCAATCATGCTTATGGTCGACATTTATAAGGCCCCTAAATACGTTGACACATTAGCTCACACATCTGCACCGAACATTCCATCGATAATCACATTTGAGAAGAACTGTTGCTTTGCCAAGGACAATAAATCCTCAGTTAAGATCGGTATCATTAGACCCGGGCTTCTCAATTATTTTTTGTCATGCCCCCCCTAAATTGAAATACGTTTGAGAACCTGATATTATTAATTTATCCGCACAAACAACTCAATGAGTTGTTGCTACCAGCATACCTGCCACCTAGCTGAAGACTTGTGTATTGTTTTCTCACTTAAAAAAGACCTTCGTGCTGGACATTTTTTTTAAAATTCCAAAACAAGTTGGTGTCAGAAGCGGGATCCATGGATGACCTGCGACCCGGCGACTGGCTCTCCAGATCTACAAACGCAGATCTGCTTCTTCCGCAAATTCTTCCGACTGGTCCCCACGGGAGTCCCCGACGAGCCCTTGGTGCCTCGTTTATTTGCCTAATACGTTAAGGTCAAATTAATTATTTCTTAAAAAACTTTGTTATATATTTATTTCAAATACTACAGTCCAGGTGAAACATTCCAAAACAGTTACCATCTCCCACATTTGGATGCATAAGAAATACTTTGACCACTGTGCTACTTCTCTGAAAATAATACCCGTTCATTTCTGTGCTTACCCAAGACTAAAAGTAAACAGACAACAGGATTTAAAAAAATAAAAATGCTGAACGTTTTTTGTCGACCGCAGCTAGCTTGGCTAACGCTAACAGCCTAAAATGCTCCGTGTAACACAGGGGTGCCCAGACGTCAACCTTTCAATGGACCCAGTCGTGGGGATCTACCTCATTCATATTTATAATTTCTATTTATTTACGAAAGATACGTTTTTGTTAACAAGTTAAATGTGTTCAATTAAATGCAAGCATGTTTAACACATATAGATTCCTTTCCTTCATGAAGACAAGAATATAAGTTGGTGTATTACCTGATTCGGATAACTTGCATTAATTGGAATCAGACAGTAGTGATGATAACATCCACATTTTCAAATGAAAGAGAATAAAAGTCCTCCTTTCTGTCCAATACCACATGAAAGTGGTTGGTTTTGGCATCTTATTTGTCCAGCTTCCATACTCCTTTTTATACACTTTACAAGAAATACATTGGCGGCAAACTCCGTAGCTTGCTAGCTTGTGTGTGCTAGCTTTCGAAAACTCTAATTTTGTTAGCGAAGTCGGGATGAAGCAGCACTTTTATTGTGAAAACAGGAACTGTGCTGTCACTCTTTAGAGTTTGGACAGCAGGTACGGCGCGAGAGTCTGTTGAAATAAAAAGTGTTTGTCGCCTTACTGTCGGTCATTTTTTCTTAATAATGATCTGTCATCAGCCAGCGTCACCTCACAAGACCCTCGAGTGCCGTGAATGTCAATCAAGTGACTAAAGTGACATCTTGGTGAAGATTGATGATCGCTCATTTTTATGTTTATTTTTTTGGTTAGAATGTTCGCCCTGAGATCGGTAGGTCATACCAAAGACGACTATAAAAATGGGACCCATTACCTCCCTGCTTGGCACTCAGCATCAAGGGTTGGAATTGGGGGTTAAATCACCGCTGCTGCTCACTACTCTCCTCACCTCCCAGGGGGTGGAACAAGGGGATGGGTTAAATGCAGAGGTTAATTTCGCCACACCTAGTGTGTGTGTGAGACTGTCAGTGTTACTTTAACTTTAACTTTAACTTAATAGCCTGGCTGGCGATTGACTGACACACCCTCCACCATCGACCGGTAGCTCGTGATGGACGTAATGGGCACCCCTGATTTAAACAGAATCAAACATGCTTTGATTCAAACTCACCAGTGTGAAAATGTCGCGAACACAACAAAATATTTTAACTAACAGTACATGTGTCTCGATGTTTTACTCGTTTTATCCCGCAGATACTTAAAAGTAGACACTAGATCAGGGGTGTCCAAACTTTTTCCACACAGGACAGCATGATAAAAAGTTAAAAAAAAAAAATAATAATAAAAAATAAAAACAAACATGTATTTAAAGTAGTGCTGTCAAGTGTACCAGGTGATGGCGGTAAAAAGTCATGTTTGATCGTCTCACGGCTTCTGACGTGACCTACCTTGACAAAAAGCGTGACTTTAGTGTCCTTCTCAGGCTCTGCGGGCTTCAAGTCAGGCTTCTCCTGCTCGGAAGCCGAGGAGGACGATGACGAAGATGAGGGTTTGCGCGATGGACGGTAATCCACCTCCGTATTGGCAGACGTCTTCTCCAAACTCAACCGTTTGTTGTTTTCTGCAACTTCGGCCCCTCCCTCGCCGCAGCAAAGCTTCTCTCCGGTTTCTTCATTTGAGGAAGCTGAGGATGAAGACGATTTTTTGCGGCCTTTGCCAGGAGAAGGCGGTGCTGGGAAAGAAGGGGGAGCGGGTATTCCTCCAAAGGCCCATCCCGTGTTCTGATACTCTTCCGTTGGACCCGAGGCCTCATACGGCGTCTCATAAATAGGGGAAATCTGGTTCTGGTAGGCGACCTCTGGGTCCTCGTAGATATGTTCCTCATAAGGATCCATTCTCGATCAGGAGAACAAGAACCAAAACAGGGAGTCTTGAATCTAGAAAGATGCACGGCAAAGTGAGGGCGATGCCAACCGTGCCCACGTTATCACAAAGCTTCTCAGGACTTTGGACCGGGAATGTGCAGTGCAGTATTTTAATTACTGGAGCATTTTTATGACATACTTCTTCTCAACATGATGATAACAATACCAGCATACCAAGTGCTTAACTTGACAGATCCAAAATACATTTTACAGAAAGTTTGTTTTGAGAAGTGTAAAGAGTTACTGTCCTATCAGCGAATAATCCCTGCAAGCCCCGCCTTCTAAATCTGATCTCTGATTGGCTGACTGTTGAGGTAGTTGCCAATGACGTCATTAAAAAGTTACGATTTAAAAAAGTGTAGATTGTACATCTCCTGAAAAATACATCGCTATTGTATATATTGCAGTGTTTCTTAACTATATAGACCAGGGGTGTCAAAGTCATTTTAGATGGGGGGCCACATGGAGAAAAATCTACTCCCCAGTGGGCCGGACTGGTAAATTCACGGCACGATAACTTAAAAATAAAGACAACTTCGGATTGTTTTCTTTGTTTAGAAATAGAACAAGCACATTCTGAAAATGTACAAATCATAATGTTGATAGGTTTTTTTTACACTTAAATGTTGCGGTTAATAGTATTCTATCTTTATTTGTCGTTATTTATACTTTCTGAATAAATGATGTGATAATGTTCATCTGTCAACTCATTGGTGTTAATTTTCAATCTATCAAGATAAAAAAAATAATATCAAAATCAAATTAAAGGATGTTATTTATTAGGGCTGTGAATTTTTGGTTGTCCCACGATTCGATTCAATATCGATTCTTGGGGTCACGATTCGATTCAAAATCGATTTTTTTCGATTCAAAAACTATTTTTTTCGATTCAACGCAATTCTCGATTCAAAAACGGTATTTTCCCGATTCAAAACGATTCTCGATTCATTCAATACATAGGATTTCAGCAGGATCTACACCAGTCTGCTGACATGCAAGCAGAGTAGTAGATTTTTGTAAAAAGCTTTTATAATTGTAAAGGACAATGTTTTATCAACTGATTGCAATAATGTAAACTTGTTTTAACTATTAAATGAACTAAAAATATGACTTATTTTATCTTTGTCAAAATATTGGACACAGTGTGTTGTCAAGCTTATGAGATGCGATGCAAGTGTAAGCCACTGTGACACTATTGTCCTTTTTTTATTTTTTTTATAAATGTCTAATGATAATGTCAATGAGGGATTTTTAATCACTAGTATGTTGAAATTGTAACTAATATTGATACTGTTGTTGATAATATTCATTTTTGTTTCACTATTTTTGGTTTGTTCTGTGTCGTGTTTGTGTCTCCTCTCAATTGCTCTGTTTATTGCTGTTCTGAATGTTGCTGGGTCTGGTTTGGTTTTGGGATTGGATTGCATTGTTATGGTATTGCTGTGTATTGTTTTGTTGGATTGATTAATTAAAAAAAAAAAAAAAAAAAAAAAGGAAAAAATAAATAAATAAAAAAATTAATAAAAAAATAGATTTTTTAAAAAGGAGAAACGATTCTGAATCGCACAATGTGAGTATCGCGATTCGAATTCGAATTGATTTTTTCCCACACCCCTATTATTTATGTAGTTTGATAATTTTCCTCGATTGGTGCATTTTTTTTTACATATGTAGCATCATCTACAAAGATACAAATAATTGCTATTGCGACATCTAGTGGACACATTTAGAACAACAGTTTATTTAATTCAAAAATTTCGGGTGATTTTTATACTTAGCCCGCGGGCCTCGTTTGACGGGCCGTACGTTTGACACCCCTGATATAGACCACAGCGCCCCCATGTGGGCCGCCAGAAAATATGTTTCTCAGCTGTGGTCCATATGGGCCGCAGCAGTACTCAGTTGCAATACACTTTTCTACCACTTGTGGCAGTAATGACAATATCAAACAAACATAAGAAGTCTGGAGTTCAAGTCATAGAGAAGTTTCTTAAGTGCAAAAATTATGACTAAACTGCTGAAGTTGTATTTTCATTTGCACTTTATTTCATTGACAGTTTATTTAAGAAAAATACATATTAACATGAATTGTTGTTATTTTAGTTAGAGTTTATTTATGTTAGCATAGTTGTATGTACATTATTTTTTCACCAGTTTTAATGAATATATCATGCATCGTTTATAAGTGTATCATTTGACAAGGTTGTAAACTGTAAGTAGGTTCGATATGATTATTGAAAACGATTCAAATCAAAAGTAAGATTACTAATTCAGTGTTTATATTTGAGTGGGAAAAGTTTGGCCCCGAGGTCAAAAAGGTTAGGAACTTCTATAATATTATACAATACTAATATATATTATAGAGTCTGATTTGTATTCAAGTTGCACAGTATAAGACGTGGTATTTATTAGATTTTTATTTGTACTTTTCTTGTCCTGATCTGACATTACAGGTATTATTAGTGTCTTGTATTTTGTATTATTTTCTGCCCAGCGCTCTTATTTTTTGTTCCACTTACTGTTTGCCTTCATTCCTCTGGTCTGAGCGCTGGCTCCCTCAACTGCCAATCAGGGTGCTTCGCATATCATTTGCTTTGTTTGTTTTTGTGCTTCACACATTGTTTGCTCTTTGTGCTCTTCCGAGCTGCACATATTTGTGATTTGTGTTACCTGTTTTCCCTGGGGGAAAAAAGGGCTTCCTTCATGCACTTGCCTGCCGTCTCTGCGTCCCGTGGTTCAGACAGACAAACACCAACCGTGACATTTCTCACCAGACGTTACAGTAAAGCTTGACAAGTTGACTAAGCGTGTCCCGATGCAACATTTTCCACTTCCAAAACGATACCGACATTGAGCCGGATACGATATCAGCACAAATCACCCTTTTATTATTTTGTTGCGTGGTATGTTAGAAAAGGTTTGATCAAGTGCAATTATTCAAACAGAAAACATTGTATTAACCCTCTGGAAGGAACAATACTGTCTTTAAGTTGAAGTGGCGTGGTAATAGTTTTTTAGGTGGCCACAATAAATCATTAAATTAAAGGTGCTTGGATGCCACACTTTTAAAAACAAAAAAACAAAACACCCCTCCAACAGCTTGCATATGTGACAAATAGTGGTTTAGGGGAGACGATTTAACATCTTTTTTCTTATCTCTGTGACGTCACACAACGTGTTTATGGTATTACTGTGCATGAACAATAAAAACTGAAGGGAGTTAATAATTCATTTGAATGGAAAATGAATGATACCGATTAAGATTGCAATCATTTCACTTCCTGAACAAGTCTCAATCAAGTTAGCAGAAGACAGATCTGAAGACCCGGAAGTGTTGTCTAACACTGCCAATTTGCCAATGACTTTTGCCAAATAATATTAAGCAGCTCTGCAAAAGTACGTTGTTTTGGCATAGTTGGCAGGAAAAGTTACTTTTTTTCCAAACCTGTTCTTGAAAATAGAAGGAAAATAACATGCCTGGACGCTTACTTTGAAAGGAGTTAACGGAAACACCTTTAACGCATATTAGCCTTTGAGGAAACTAGAAGGAGGTGACTTAAATGGACGGTGGATGACATAAAAACAACAACGACATAATCTTAAAGGCATATTTTTGAGGCACAGCCTGTCAAATCTGTCAGGTAAAGTAAACTCTTTTCACTACGTTGGCAAACGGACTCTTTTATTCTCCAAACGCTGTGCTTGAATCAACACAAGAGACTCGCTCAATGAATTGTTGCTCAGTTTGTTACGCAATTGTTGACAGTCTTTATCGTTAATTCACGTTCTATTTAATCTCGACTGAAATATGTGCAGTAAAACATAATGATAGCTAATAGAGTTTCCTTCAAAAAAGGCACCATGTTTAATATCATTTTCCAAGCCCAAATGGCACACACTTTGCAGCAGTTGAAGTAAATGTCCAAAAGCAATTTCATAAAAGCAATGCAAATGATATCTAACATGTTCTGTGATTACTGATTATTGTATGTCAGTTTTTGTTTATATTGTTCTAGTATGGAGGTTAATGTGTGCCTTTATTACAGCAGCTTTTTTGGACACCTAATTTATTTTTATTTTTTTTTACATCAAATTATTTCTTTGAACAAAAATGACTGAGCAAATTTTGTGCTTGAATTTTAACTAACCACATATTTAGTGTATACAAATATGAGATACAGTCTGGTGTGCAGTGGGAGATTATCTAATTTCACCTATTTGGGTTAAAAATATGTTTTGCAAACCAGTAATTATAGTCTGCAAATGATGTGTTGTTGTTGAGTGTCGGTGCTGTCGAGAGCTCGGCAGAGTAACCGTGTAATACTCTTCCATATCAATAGGTGGCAGCCGGTAGCTAATTGCTTTGTAGATGTCGGAAACAGCGGGAGGTAGTGTGCAGGTAAAAAAGCATCTAATGCTTAAACCAAAAATAAACAAAAGGTGAGTGCCCCTAAGAAAAGGCATTGAAGCTTAGGGAAGGCTATGCAGAAAACGGATGGCTACAAAGTAAACAAAAACAGAATGCTGGACGACAGCAAAGACTTACTGTGGAGCAAAGACGGCGTCCACGATGTACATCTGAACATGACATGACAATCAACAATGTTCCCACAAAAAAGGATAAAAACAACTGAAATATTCTTGATTGCTAAAACAAAGTAGATGCGGGAAATATCGCTCAAAGGAAGACATGAAACTGCTACAGGAAAATACCAAAAAAAGAGAAAATGCCACGAAAATAGGAGCGCAAGACAAGAACTAAAACACGACACACAGGAAAACAGCAAAAAACTCCAAATAAGTCAGGGGGTGATGTGACAGGTCGTGACAGTACACCTACTTTGAGACAAGAGCTATCGTGAGGCATGGTTGGTTATGGTTTAAAGTCAGATCCAACAATTGCGACGACGACTTTTTACTGTCAACTGAGTTTCGTTTTTTAATGATTTCTGCTGCTGGTGTACCTCTGGATTTTTTCACCGCAAAAAATGTGCCTTCGCTCAAAAAAGGTTGAAAAACACTGCTTTAATAAACCTCACCTCATTGCCTGGTTCTGAGATCGATTACTTTGGTCTTGATTTACCGGAGGTGAGTTTTGAGTTTTGAAGCAACGAATGTTTTTTTTTTTTTTTACACTGACTTTTTTTACACAATTTCAAAACCCTGTATTTTAACAAACAACATTTTTAAACACACATGTTTTACTATTTTTTTTTAGAAAACTCAAGACTCACTTCCGGTAAATTAAGACCGAAATAATCGAGCTTTTAAGGTGAGTTTAAAAAATAACTAATAATTCTGCACTAGATTTTTTTACGCCGATGTTTTTACACTGAATTTTGGTACTTAGTATTTTAACTAACAACATTTTAAAACACATCTCTTGTTCACTAATTTTTTTAAATCTCAAGACTCACTTGCGGTAAATTAAGACCGAAGTAATCGATCTAGTCTCAAAACCAGCCAATATGTAAGTTTCGAAGAAGCACATATTTTTCCACTATATTTTTTGGCACTGGATTTTTTTTACACTGAATTTTAGTAGTCAGTATTTTAACTAACAACATTTTTAAAAACAAATTTTGCTCATTTTCTTTTTTAAATCTCAAGACTCACTTGTGGTAAATTAAGACCGAAGTAAACCAGCCAATGAGGTGAGTTCCAAAGAAACAAATGTTTCTGCACTAAATTTTATTACACTGAATTTTTTCACACTGAATATTAGTACTTAGTATTTTACCGAACAACATTTTAAAACACAAATTTTGCTCACTATTTTTTTTTAAATCTCAAGACTCACTTGTGGTAAATTAAAACCGAAGTAAACTAACCAATGAGGTGAGTTTCGAAAAAACAAATGTTTCTGCACTAAATTTTATTACACTGAATTTTTTCACACTGAATATTAGTACTTAGTATTTTAACGAACAACATTTTAAAACACACATTTTGCTCACTAATTTTTTTAAATGTCAAGACTCACTTCCGGTAAATTAAGACCGGAGTAATCGATCTGGTCTCAAAACCAGCCAATGAGGGAAGTTTCAAAGAAATAAATATTTCTCCACTAGATTTTTTTACACTAAATTTTTGTACTCAGTATTTTAACAAACAACATTTTAAAACACAAACTTTACTCACTAATTTTTTTAAATCTCAAGACTCACTTGCGGTAAATTTAGACCGAAGTAATCGATCTAGTCTCAAAACCAGCCATTGAGGTAAGTTTCAAAGAAACAAATATTTCTCCACTAGATTTTTTTGCACTGGATTTTTTTATATAGAATTTAAGTACTTAGTATTTTAACATGCAAATTTTGCTCACAAATTTTTTTTAACTTTCAAGACTCACTTCCGGTAAATTAAGACCGAAATACTTGATTGAGTCTCAAAACCAGCCAATGAGGTGAGTTTCAAAGAAATGAATTTTAAAACCTTGTAATTTAATAAACTGCATGTTTAAGCACCCACGTTTTGCTCACTAATCTTTAGTAAACTCAAAACCTACTTCCGGTAAATTAAGACCTAAATAATCGATTCTGTCTTAGAACGAGTCAATGAGGAGAGTTTCGAAGCAACGAATATTTTTGCACTGGATTTTTTGACACACATTTTTTCACTTATTTTTTTTATAAAACCCAAGACTGACTTCTGGTAAATTAGGACCAAAGTAATCGATCCTGTCTCAAAACCAGCCAATGATGTGAGTTTCGAAAAAACAAATGCATCTGCACTAGATTGTTGTACACTTTATTACTTAGTATTTCAACAAACTTCATGTTTAAACACACACATTTTGCTCACTGAGTTTTAGAAAACTCAAGATTCACTTCCGGCAAATTAAGACCGAAGTAATCGATCCTGTCTCAGAACCAGCCAATGAGGTGAGTTTCGAAGCTACAAATTTTCTGCAGTGGTATTTTTTTGCCCTGAATTTTAAAACACTGCATTTGAACAAATAACATTTTTAAACACACATATTTGGCCCACATTGTTCACTAAATCCAAAACCAAAAAAATCCAGCGACATAAATCCAAAAAGCTTTCATAATAAAGACACAAATGAATGAACCTCTGTACTGTCACTAGCCACAGTGTATTGCAGCCTTTGCAAAGATATCAATGCTGTCAAACAACACAGCTCTTAGTGTAAACATACCACTAACTAAACTAGTTTTATCTTTTTAAAGGTTGGAAATATTTTTTTAGATTGCAAGAATGCATATAATGGTATGTGTATTTGCTTTTTATGAAAAACTGTTGAATGTGTATCACTGTGCCTTACGTTTTATTACTGGTTGTGGCAACCTTGTCCACATTGCACCTATTTGCAAAGGCAAATTGTCCGTCATCAGTATGCAGATTTTCTCGTTGGTTGTTTTTTTGGTCTGGTTCCAACTTATTCATGTTCTTTTATGTGTAGAGATTCCAGTTGCCGCAGCTTAAGGTCGCAGGGCGTACTTATTAGCATGTTTGTTCCAAGAGCCAACACAAATGTTGGAAACAAATTCTTCAGATTTTCTGCTCCACGGTCATTGAATAATTTACAAAAGCATCTGAGGTTATCTGAACTGATCGCTTTGGGGGAATTTCAGACCATTTTAAAGGATGGAGAAACTGTTTCTATTGGGTATTGGGCTTGTTTTCATTTGTTTTATTGAAACATTTTATACATTGTTTTGACTTATCACATGTTTTTGTTAATATACAAAACCCAAAACCGGTGAAGTTGGCACGTTGTGTGAATCGTAAATAAAAACAGAATGCAATGATTTGCAAATCCTTCTCAGCTTATATTCAATTGAATAGACTGCAAATACAAGATATTTAATGTTCGAACTTAGAAACTTTTTTTTTTTTGCAAATAATCATTAACTTAGAATTTAATGGCAGCAAGGCATTGCAAAAAAGTTGGCAGAGGGGCATTTTTACCACTGTGTTACATGGCCTTTCCTTTTAACAACACTCAGTAAACATTAGGGAACTGAGGAGACCAATTTTTGAAGCTTTTCAGGTGGAATTATTTCCCATTCTTGCTTGATGTACAGCTTAAGTTGTTCAATAGTCCGGGGTCTTTTTGTGGTATTTTAGGCTGCATAATGCACCTCACATTTTCAATGGGAGACAGGTCTGGACGACAGGCAGACCAGTCTAGTACCCACACTCTTTTACTATGAAGCCATGCTGTTGTAACACATGCAGAATGTGGCTTGGCATTGTCTTGCTCAAATAAGCAGGGGCGTCTATGAAAAAGACGTTGCTTGGATGGCAACATATGTTGCTCCAAAACCTGTATGTACCTTTCAGCATTAATGGTGTCTTCACAGATGTGTAAGTTACCCATGCCTTGGGCACTAATACACCCCCATACCATCACAGATGCTGGCCTTTGAACTTTATCGCCTATAACAGTCCGGATGGTTCCTTTCCTCTTTGGTCCGGAGGACACGACGTCCACAGTTTCCAAAAACAATTTGAAATGTGGACTCGGCAGACCACAGAACACTTTTCCACTTTGCATCAGTCCATCTTAGATGAGCGCAGACCCAGCAAAGCCGGCGGCGTTTCTGGGTGTTGTTGATAAATAAATGGCTTTGGCTTTGCATAGTAGAGTTTTAACTTGCACTTACAGATGTAGCGACAAACTGTAATTACTGACAGTGGTTTTCTGAAGTGTTGCTGAGCCCATGTGGTGATATCCTTTACACACTGATGTCGGTTTATGATGCAGTACCGCCTGAGGGATCAAAGGTCACGTGCATTCAATGTTGGTTTTAAGCTTTGCCGCTTATGTGCAGTGATTTCTCCAGATTCTCTTAACCTTTTGATGATATTACGGACCTGAGATGGTGAAATCCCTAAATTCCTTGCAATAGCTCGTTGAGAAATGTTGTTTTTAAAATTTGCTCACGCATTTGTTCACAAAGTGGTGACCCTCACCCCATCCTTGTTTGTGAAGGACTGAGCACATCACGGAAGCTGCTTTTATACCCAATCATGGAACCCACCTGTTCCCAATTAGCCTGCTCACCTGTGAGATTTTCCGAATAAGTGTTTGATGAGCATTCCTCAACTTTCTCAGTCTTTTTTGCCACTTGTGCCAGCTTTTTTTGAAACATGTTGCAGGCATCAAATTCCAAATGAGCTAATATTTGCAAAAAATAACAACGTTTACCAGTTTGAACATTAAATATCATGTCTTTGCAGTCTATTCACTACAGGTTGAAAAGGATTCGCAAATCATTGTATTCTGTTTTTATTTACAATTTACACAACGTGCCAACTTTACCGGTTTTGTGCTTTGTATTTTTGTTCTATTTTACTACTGTCCGTCTTCCCTTGTCATTTTGTATCAGTTGTGTGCAGTTCCTCCTGACACACACTTGTTTTTCTTTCAGCATGTTCCTCAGAATACAGCTGGGCTTCCTGTATGCTGTTTGCGGTTTGTTGACACAAAGCGCCGCGTCGCCACAGCGCCGTCCCCCGTTGCTGGTGGTGTCGTTCGATGGCTTCCGGGCAGACTACCTGCAGAGGTTCCCTATGCCCAACCTGACGCTCTTGTACAGCCAAGGGGTCCTAGTGGAGCACCTCACCAACGTCTTCATCACAAAGACCTTCCCCAATCACTACAGCCTGGTAAGCCTTGTGCTTCTAAAAGATGCGGGGATATGCCGTTCTTAAAAGGGAACCTGTCCTTTTTTTTGGCTTATCATGAGCACCTGCGAAGGCTGCAAATACTTCTGTGCATGTGATTTCTGGTATATTTTTATAACAAAGATTTCCCTAAATTAATGTTTATGCAGAAGTCTGAGGTGAACTAAATAAAAAATGTTGAAAAAGTAATGTAAATTAGAGATGTGACGTTCGTGAACGAGTCGAGTGTTTTGAACAGCTCTTTTAAGTGAGCGATGGGAACCGGATCACAGTTCGTTTTGGAGACATTTTTCATGCAGATGCAACTTTAGCGTTGGCAATTGCCCACTCTGCATGTGCGTGCCCCCGGACTGGTAACTGGACTAAATAATGACAATTTTGCACTCACAAATGATGTCCTAATTTTTATTGTAGTTGTATTTATACTTTTTGTATCTATTTATTATCATATATGTATTTTTTCTATATTGTTAAAATGCTAAGCATTTTTTTTAGGTGAGGGAACATTCAAACTAGTGATGTCACTGCGGGAGCATGGAAATATGGCTGCTCCTTATGGAATGGTTACATTGAAAACAAAAAAATATATGTACAGACAATATTTCAGAATAATATTTGTGTTTATTAAAATATTCAGATCTACATATTTTCGTATAACTGATACTAGGGATTGGCTCCTTGATTAAAAAAAAAAAAAACTGTTGAAAAAAAGCACTACAGAAACGAGCCAATCTCTTGGAAAGGAATGGCTCCTCCAAGATCCAACTCTCTTCAAAGAGCCATAAATTGTATCAGTGTAAAAAAAATAAAAATAAAAACAATTTTTTTATATGGTAAATGCAAAAAATATGCCATATTTTTCCCAAAAATATTTCCAAGTAGAATATTTGATGTGAAGTAATTGGAGCCTTAAATATGTCAACAATTCATAACACCATTGATTCATTTATTATTTTTTTTTAACAATGACAGTTAAAAAATTAAATAAATTTAATGGCCTTTTTGGCCCCGTTGCACACTGCACACCCAATCTGAAGTGACACAGATCGGATTTTTTTTTGGGCCATTCTTAACGTTTCAAAGTGCTTCAAATCTGATCTTTTGGCATCAGATTCAGGAGGTAGTCAGAATCCGATTGAAATCTGATTTTATCAAATGTGACTTCCGTCTAAACGCAATGCGACCCGAATGTGACTTTTCGTCGGCTTTGGCTGAGCTACGTCACTTGTATGCGCGGGGAAAGACGCTGTCACCAACAAAGAAATAGCGATTGTTGAAGGACCGGAATTGACACTGTGGCGCATTTGCTTACATGTGAGTTGAAAAATAAAGCTAATGTAGATCCACGCTGATGTTCGTGTCTCCTCTACTTAACAGTCAATAAAAGATTAGAATCCTCCCAAATATATTACACTATATACATCCATTCATACATTATATTACTTTAATTTATTTTCACATAAAAAAACACTAATTTTTAAGATGTTGCAACTTTTATTTTATTTTGTAGTAGTAGCGACTTCCTCCCGGTCAACTTTCTTTGTTTTCACTTTATCGAAGTGCGCAGGCAAGTGACGTCCAGGCCACATTGGAGCCACATTGGGGCCTGTGGAGGTTTACACTGGAGTCTAATAAAACACACATTTTACTTGCAGTGTAAACCGTCAGCTGGAAAAAATCATATAAAAAAAAAAATCAGATTTGGGCCACTATGGCCTGCAGTGTAAATGTAGTCTTTGTTAAAAAACAACTAAAGAACACACAAACTATGCAAATATTTCCCAAAAATATTTCGAAGTGGAATATTTGATGTGAAGTAAATGGAGCCTTAAATAAGTAATTAATTCATGCCACCATTGATTCTAAGTCATTATTATATTTTGAGCAATGACAGTTAAAAATACACAATCACTCTAAAATTATTGGGGATCAAAAAGGGCCCCACTCATAACAGTGTTAAAATAAATCATAATTTGTTTCTTTCACTTTCAACATATACGTCTCCAGATAAACTTTATATCTATCTGTGAATTATAAGTTATTATGTTTTTATTTTTTTAATGGCCTTTTGGTAAAAAAAAAAAAAAAAAAAAAAAAAGGTTTTATATATGGCAAACACACAATGCAATATTTTTCCCAAAACTCTTTCAAAGTGAAATAATTGGAGCCTTGTATGCAGGCACGTGCACACATAGGGCCCTATGGGTGCTTGAGCCCCTGCCCTTTTTTGCCTCGTCTTAAAAAGTGCCCTCTGCCTGTGTGTGTGTGTGTTTTTTCTTTTTCTTTAAATAACATTAATAAATTCCTGTCAGGGATGTAAAAAAAAAACCAGCGGTACAAAAACTCCACGTTTTCTTGTAATACCGGGTTGTTTGAGCCTGCCGCTTCCGCCAGAGAGAGAGAGAGAGAGGGCGAGTGAGTGAGTAAGTGAGAGGAGAGAGAGCCAACTGTGCCCCTGAGGAGACGTGACAGTGGAGCAACTTGAACCTGTGAGTTATGGTCTAGTCGCCGTCCACTTATTCAGCATCTAATATGGGTAATATTTCAGAAAAACACTGTATTATTCTATTATTCAATATGTCAGCTTCTGTTTTTGCCGGACGTCGGAGCACGGCGCATCAATTGAGCACGGCACATCAATTCCGCACAGAGCAGAGCGGATCGTGCGGGACAGGAAGTAGTGTACAAAATACATAATAAAACACCGGGTTCATTTTCAAAATAAAATGCACTGTGTTTACGGCGGATCACATTTCTCTCACAGTAGAGGTTTAGATATAAAGTTTATTGTGACTTTGCTATTACTGTGTGGGTTAACAAAATAATAATAATAATAATGATAATAATAACAATAATAATAAGAAGAATAATGATAATGATAATAATAATAATAATAATAGTTATTATTATTGTTATTATTATTATTAATAATAATAATAATTTCAGCATTCTGGGGATATAAGATGTAGGTTATCTGTTAGGAATATTACCATCTGTATTTAAACTTGATTCATGTTGATTATGCCTGCAGCACAATGCCAAAAAAAGTAAGGATACAGAAAAGGAAGGAGAAGGACCGCCAGGAAGCAGCTAAGGGTAGCAGACCTCTTAATGCATGGCTAAAACCAAGTACTAGCACCATAGAAGCCCTGAATTTACATTGAGGAGCATATTTGGGTATGGGTGGCCTCCATCCTACAGCCCTCTACTGGCCCCTGGTCCATATTTTTGGGCCTGTATTGCGTTTCAGTTGTTTAGTCTGAGCATTAAGTGAGAAAGACCATAAGTTACAACTTGATGGTGTTTTCATCAAGTTAAGGGAAGAAGGACAGATTTTCACATTGAAGTTTTTTCCATTTGGGTATTTATTTTTGTATTTTTTTTCAAAGTTCATGTTGCACTGTTCAATGTTCAATATTAAAGTGCTTATCTTTAACAAAAAATAGCCTAATAATAAACCAGTGTTTTGTTGCTTTTCATGTCTTCCAAGCCTATGATAATGTGAATTAACTCATTATGACAATAATTTGTTGACACAAAAGAAATGGCAATCACTTTTACCTACAAAGGACACACAGCTAAGTAGTTAGCTTCCTATTAGCAAATTTAATTTTACATTAATTTCCATATTGTGTAAAGGACCCAAAAATTTTTTCCTGCCCTTTTCTGACTTTGAGCCCCTGCCCCTCTATAATCATGTGCACGTCCCTGCTTGTATGGGTCAGTAATTCAAACCCACATTGATTTTTAATTCATTATTTTTTGAGCAATGACCGTTTTACCTCCCTGCTTGGCACTCAGCATCAAAGGTTGGAATTGGGGGTTAAATCACCAAAAATTATTCCCGGGCGCGGCCACCGCTGCTGCTCACTGCTCCCCTCACCTCCCAGGCGGTGGGGGTGATGGATCAAATGCAGAGGATAATCTCACCACACCTAGTGTGTGTGTGACAATCATTGGTACTTTTTAAATTAAAAAAAGCAGCCTGCGTGGCAGCTTTGAGTTATTAGTGTCAATGTAGTTTCTGATACATTGCACCTTTTTGCTCCTTTACTAACATTGTTCATATATTTTTTTTAAATAAAAAAATTGTGTTTACAATGTGTGTGTGTGTATATATGTGTGGGGTCCTTAAAAAATTTGCTGCGGGCCGCACTTTGGACATACCTGCCATACTAATGTAACGTATCGGAACGACAGGAGAATTAAGTTTTTATTACATTTGAACAAAAACATGTTACACAAGTGTTGCGCTGCTCTACAGATGACGGGACTTTACGCAGAGTCTCACGGCATCCTGGCCAGTGCCATGTATGACCCTGTCAGCCACAAGCACTACAGCGCCGGCAATAACAGCGACCCCATGTGGTGGAATGCGGCGACGCCTTTCTGGATCTCCGTCAACCAAGCCGGCTACACGTCGGCGATCGCAATGTGGCCGGGCTCCGAGGTGGCCATCCGCAACCAAACGCCCTCACACTTCTTACCCTACAGCACTTACGTGACCTTCCAGGAGCGCCTGTCCAACGTGACCAACTGGATCCTGGGAAGCGAGAAGGTAGAACATATCTCCTATGTAGACTTCTACACGTCACGAGTTTGATTGAAATTGTTGCCGTTGTCGCATTCCAGGACGAAGGGGCGCTATTTGGAGCCATCTACTGGGAGGAGCCTGACCACTCAGGCCACATGTTTGGACCTGATGATACTGAGGCCATGGGCAGAGCACTGAAGGATGTAGGAACTTTTCTTACTCAGTTTGCATTAAAGGTTTCTCACGTTCAATCCAAATGCCTCCGTCCGCCTGCGTTCCCAGGTTGACGACAACGTTGGCTTGATGATATCGGAACTGAAAAAGAGCGGCTTGTGGGGGCGCATCGACGTCATGGTGACCAGCGACCACGGCATGGCTCAGTGCTCGGTCGATCGCCTCATACGCCTGGACGACTGCTTACACGCTGACAACTACACCATAGTGGACCTCACCCCTGTCGCCGCCCTCATCCCAAACCGCAGTAAGTATTTTACTTCCACTTTGTCACCTGTTGTTTACATCAGGGGTGTCCAAACTTATTCCACTGAGGGCCGCACACAGAAAAGTCAAGGCATGCAGGGGCCATTTTGATATTTGTATATTTCAGAACCTATGGAATATATAGATTTTTTGACCCTTCAAGTTTGGTCCTGGGCACATGGAAGGCTCGCTCAGCCATGCACATTTTAAAAGTAGGTCATATATAGAGATGACCGATAATATCGGCCGGTCAATATTATCGGCCGATAAATGCTTTAAAATGTAATATCGGAAATTATCGGTATCGTTTTTTTTTATTACCAGTATCGGTTTTTGTTTTGTTTTTTTAATTAAATCAACATAAAAAACACAAGTTAGTGCACCAACCCAAAAAACCTCCCTCCCCCATTGACACTCATTCACACAAAAGGGTTGTTCCCTTCTATTATTAATATTGTGGTTCCTACATTATATATCAATATATATCAATACAGTCTGCAAGGGATACAGTCCGTAAGCACACATGATTGTGCGTGCTGCTGGTCCACTATAGAACTAACATTTAACAGTTAATTTTACTCATTTTCATTAATTACTAGTTGCTATGTAACTGTTTTTACATTGGTTTACTTTCTTTTTTATTCAAGAAATTGTTTTAAATTTATTCATCTTATTTTATTTTATTACTTTTTTTAAAAAGAACCTTATCTTAACCATACCTGGTTGTCCAAATTAGGCATAATAATGTGTTAATTCCACGACTGTATATATTGGTATTGGTATCGGTTGATATCGGTATCTGTAATTAAAGAGTTGAACAATATCGGAATATCGGATATCGGCAAAAAGCCATTATCGGACATCCCTAGTCATATATTATTATTATTGTTTAAATATCAAGATAAACTTTTGGTCTATATCTGTCAATTATAAATGTATTATTATTTTTTTGATGTTTTATACCTAGGGACAAGCGGTAGAAAATGGATGTATGGATGTCCTTTTTGTCAAAACCCTGTTTTTTACAGTAAATATTCAATATTTGCCCCACAAAAAAATTAAAAGTGGAATATTTGATAATAGTAATTGGAGTCTTAAATAGATTTTAATTCATTAATATTTTTTGAGCAGTTACATTCCAAAAAGGGCCCCACTCATTAAAGTGTTAAAAAATGTCATACATTTTATTTTTTTTTTGCTTTCAATGCTTAAATCTATAGATCAAATTTATAATCCGTCGGTTATACATTTTTGTTAGTTTATCATGTTTTTTTTGTATGTTTATTTTATGTTCTTTTTGTCAAAGAAAACTTTTTTTTTGGCAAACACAAAATGTGCAGTTTTCTGCAAAAAATATTTACAAAGTGGCATACTTCATAATAGTAATTGGAGTCTTAAATAGGTCAATAATTCAGAACATTGATTTTAATTCATTATTATTTTTTGAGCAATGACATTTCGAAAAGGCCTCGCCCTTTAAAGTGTTTTAAAAAAGTCATAAATTTTTTTTTTTTTTACTTTCAACGCTTAAAAAACTACTTCAAATCTATTGGTTGATTACACAATTTTATTACTTTTTAATGGTTTTTTTTGTTTGTTTATTTATTGCCCTTTTCGTCAAAGAAAACTTTTTTTTTTATTTGGCAAACACAATATATACAATATTTCCCCCCAAAATATTTTAAAATGGGATATTTGATAATAGTAATCGGAGCCTTAAATGGGTAAAAAATTAATAACATAGATTTTATATAATCTATAAAAATGTTTTGAGCAATGACAGTTTTAAGAAAAAATAAGCCTGCATGACATCTTTGTGTTATTAGAGTTAACATTGCTACTTTTTCTTGTTACGTTTCACCAGTTTTACTCTTTTATTCCACTTTTTTATGTCTTTTTAAAATTTATTTTCATATTATTTTTAGAATGTGCCGCGGGCCGTCAATAAAAATAGCTGCGGGAAACAAATGGTCACCGGGCCATGCTTTGGACACCCCTGGTTTAACTGTTTGCAATGAAAGGCCCAACCAGTTGCTGTTCCTGTTCCTTGTGTGCTTTTACTCCAGGGCCCGAGGCGGTCTTTGCCCTGCTGGATAAGTGCCACCCAAACATGACGGCCTATCTGAAGGAGACCATCCCTGACAGGCTGCACTACCGCAACAACGAGCGCATCCAGCCCATCCTACTGATCGCTGACGAGGGATGGACGATAGTGCGGCATGGGAACAAGCTGCCCAGACGTATGACTTGAAATCGGGCGGCACAATTATTAACATTTTAATCACGGTCATCATTTCGGCTGCCACCGTTAAATGAGGTTGATCGTCGGCGATATGAACGTTTAAAAAGGAGGCTCCGCTGCATATCAAATCAAGCACTTTCACAGTCTGCGGTGACAGAAAAGCAACAGCGGCTCGTCGTGAAGACTTTTAAAGTGGCGTTCGCCCACGCCAGATGCAATTGTGTATGCGCACACAGCCCCATGACCACGCCGACCACCTAACCTTTCCCGGGCCAATGCATAGATGATGTAAATTATATAAATGTGTCAAAGCGATAAAGATTTTATTTCTATCACTATATCGTGAAAATGCATGTGTCCCGCCATTTTTGCAACAAACGCGTCCTCAAGGCAATGTAGCGTCGTCGCTTGCGAGCTAATATCCCTCCACAGTGCAAAGGCGCTTCTAAGTCACTAATCTGCGCCTCCATGGTGAAAAATAAAGTACGTTTCTTACAAGTATTATAATCACTGGAGGACAACAGCTAAACATGCTACACTACACATCGTTCTATATATATGTATGTGTGTGTGTATATATATATATATATATATATATATATATATATGTATATATATATATATATATATATATATATATATATGTATGTGTGTGTATATATATATATATATATATATATGTATATGTGTGTGTATATATATATATATATATATATATGTATATGTATATATATATATATATATATATGTATATATATATATATACATATGTGTATATATATATATATGTGTGTGTGTGTGTGTGTGTATATATATATATATATATATATATATGTATGTACATATATATATATATGTATATAAAATTATATATATATATATATTTGGTAACATTAATAAGTACTTAATAATGACAAATTAAGAGCCAATATATTACTAATTTGCATGTTAATAAGCAACTAATTAATGGTGAATATGTTCCCCATACTAAAGTGTTACCATTTTATATATATATATATATATATATATATATATATATATATATATACCATTTATTTATTTATATATTCATATATATATATATGTATATATATATACCATTTATTTATTTATATATATATATATATATATATTTATGTATTAATATAAATATATTATTAATATATATTTATATATATATTAATATATACATTAAAAAAAAATATATATATCTCTTTTTAAAATTGGCTTCTCATAAAAGAAAACTATATATTTAAAAAAAGATCATAAATCTAATTAGAATTGGGATGATTAAGTATCGGGATGTGAATCGATTTTTTTGTGCACCCATCGTAACGACACCAAGTATATTATCAGCATATTGTCAATATAATATCAATACAGATTAATATTTTTTAGTATAAAAAATAGTTTTTTGTCGTTTTTTTGTTATTATTTACAAAATCAGGACATAAGTCACTGAAAGAGTTTAATCAGAGCCAATAGTATGTTTAGTTATTTTGCACCATTGATTTTTTTAATTTATTTTTCAAAATATATATATTGAAATGAAATAATTTCAAAACCTAACTGAAATTGTTACACCACCAGCCTGTGTTTTTTAATCATTTAATGAGCTTGAAAATATTAACTACTATCAATGTCAACATTGGTTTTGCCAATATTGCCCCTTGGTATTGGACAATACCAAAATGTGTAGTATTGCCCAAAACTAATAAGTGCTAAGTACATTAACGGCCTCCAGCACCATTCAGTAGCTTGTCCACCTTTTGGAAACACTTATGTTTTACCCGACATAATGGATAATAATTGTGATTTAAATATTAATAAAAAAACAAAATTATGATGATCATAATCGTGCAGCCCTAACTCGCAGAGTGACTCGATAAAACTTTGACTCTTCTTAACGTCGATCCCCCTTTGTTCTTGTCCCCAGTGGGCGATCACGGCTACGACAACTCCTTACCCAGCATGCATCCCTTCCTGGCGGCGGCAGGGCCCAGCTTCAAAAAGGGCCTCCGACTGACAAGTATGCAGAGCGTGGACATTTACCCGCTCATGTGCCACCTGCTCGGCGTGCCCCCGCAGCCCAACAACGGCACCCTGGGCAACGTCCTGGGAATGCTGGTGTCTGCAGACTACTGGAGTGCGCCCGTGGTCGTGGGCCTGGTGCTGGGTGTCCTTATCACGCTCGCCACCATACCTGGTAAGGGTGTCCGCTTCCGAATCACACGCACTATTAGTTTTGTCATAAGTATCGAGACCAACAAAATACATCCATACTTGCTTTTTTTGCTGTCTTAAAAAATTATCCATTGTTTTTAAATATATACCTAATTGTGGAAGCCTATCACAAATGCAAATTGGGTGCATCCGGTTCGCCCTCGCTCATACACAAAATATCATGGAAATGTGGCGGTGTAGCATACTTAAGGTGTGGCGTAACTCCGCTTCACAACACACCTCATACCAGCCTGCTTTGCCAGCGAATAAGACGCAGCAGAAATGATCTATATAGATAGATAGTATTTTATATGTTATATAATGCAGGAAAAGGTACATTAAGGCTGCACAATTCTAAGAAAAAACCTAATTGCGATTTTGCTCTCTAAAATTGTAATTTCGATTGGCGAATTTCTGTATTTTATACATAGAAATGCAAAAAAGTGTGAAAATAGGAGAAGGAAGACATGTTACTTTTAGACTGTCAATCTGCATATGATTGTCTCAAGGTGCCACACAATATATCATTATGCAATCATTTACTTTCAAAAATATTTGACTTTATGCAGGCAGATTCATAGCTTTTGTCTACATCATGCTCTTAACCTGAGGAAATATTCGATAACTTTACAGTGGTTAGAGTGCCCGCCCTAAGATTGGTAGGTGGTGAGTTGAAACCCCGGCCGAGTCATACCAAAGACTATAAAAATGGGACCCATTACCTCCCTGCTTGGCACTCAGCATCAAGGGTTGGAATTGGGGGTTAAATAACCAAAAATGATTCCGGGCGTGGCCACCGCTGCTGCTCACTGCTCCCCTCACCTCCCAAGTGGTGAGAGGAGGGGTGGTAATGGGTCAAATGCAGAGGATAATCTCACAACACCGAGTGTGTGTGTGTGACAATCATTGGTACTTTATAATGTAAACATAACATATCATAGTAATGCAATGTAATCATAAATGACAAATGGGTTATACTTGTATAGCGCTTTTCTACCTTCAAGGTACTCAAAGCGCTTTGACAGTATTTCCACATTCACCCATTCACACACACATTCACACACTGATGGCGGGAGCTGCCATGCAAGGCGCTAACCAGCAGCCATCAGGAGCAAGGGGTGAAGTGTCTTGCCCAAGGACACAACGG
This sequence comes from Nerophis lumbriciformis, assembly GCF_033978685.3. NCBI lineage: Eukaryota > Metazoa > Chordata > Actinopteri > Syngnathiformes > Syngnathidae > Nerophis > Nerophis lumbriciformis. Next base: position 20,488,712 of record NC_084570.2, on the reverse strand, counting down.
ACGTGACTAGGATGGTAGAAGGTGGGGATTGAACCCCAGTAACCAGCAACCCTCCGATTGCTGGCACAGCCACTCTACCAACTACGCCACGCCGTCCCCAAAACACATAATAATAATGCAAGTAACCATTTAGGGGAATAGTGAAGTGAACAATTTTTATATAGTTATATTCTCTCTAGAGACTCAAAGCGTTTTACATAGTGAAAGCCATTATCTACATCTTTAAGTTACATTCAAACCAGTGTGGGTAAAGTGTCTTGCCTAAGGACACAACGGCAGTGACGCGGATGGTGGAGTGTAAACTTTTATTTCTCATTACCGTTGAATTGTTTACCCTTGTACTGTAATCGGAAGATAAATAACTTAGGCCATGTCCACACGAACACGGAGAGTTTCAAAAACACATATTTGGGGTTAAAACGATCTCCATTCACACAAGTGTAGTTTCAAAAGTGTCTATGTCTACACACAAACACATACATACACCTGCTGTCATGCACACTTTGTCCAATCAGAAACCTGAAAAAAGCAGCAATATCTGACTTGGTGGCATTATTATGTTTATTTTGACGTACAATGACATGTACGTTATCTTTAAAACCAGCCTGCATGTACACAGAGCCCTGAGAACATTGTTAAAGAGCGAATGCACGCCTGTGCTGCTGAAACCCAACACTCATAGAATTAAAACATGTTCAGCAACATGGTGATGTATTACATGTGCAGTGAAGTCTACATTATTTCTAAAATCAGCACGCACTAACGAGCCAAGCAAAACCATTTTGCATGTTTAAGGGAATTATAAAGCATTTAATCATCAATATAGTACATGTGTAAAGAAGCGTATATTGTCAGTACACATGACAAGGAGGACGCTACATTATGTTTTTTTTCTTTAGTTGCTTGGTCGCTTTTTACTCCATCTACAAAAATGGAAGCAACACACATAAGTTAACTTCATGATTTGTCATTAAACAAGGACTAAAAACATAAGATAATGTTACACCTTTCTTATGACACAGAGCAAAAAGTCTTGCTTGTCAAAGTTGTCCCATCAGGTGGAGGTTCGACAGCGATCATAACCAAAACAGCTGACTGTCATTACCACTGGCGGGAGTGTCACAAAGCCCATTTTGATGTGTCTTTGTTATTAATGTTGAGTGAAAAGAGCAGCATGTTTACGTTCAAACATACATTAAATCCTCTTATAGTGTGTTTAAAGGCAGCAAGACAGTGTTGTTGAGCTTGGAAGTGACAGCGCACAACCGTGACGTCATCACAAGTCTCAGTTTGTGCCGTGTACACGCATACGCTAAGCGGAGAGTTTTGGAACTCTACACTTTGGCCGGCGTTTGTAAAAGTCTGTGTTTTTAAAGACAAAAGTATGACTCTGCGTGCATGTCTTTGGAGGTGGGACATGCACCTGGGGATAAGTTGATTGGCAACACTAAATTGGCCCTAGTGTGTGAATGTGAGTGTGAAAGTTGTCTGTCTATATGTGTTGGCCCTGCGATGAAGTGGCGACTTGTCCAGGGTGTACCCCGCTTTCCGCCCGATTGTAGCTGAGATAGGCTCCAGCGCCCCCCGCGACCCCAAAAAGGGAATAAGCGGTAGAAAATGGATGGATGAATGACTCTGCGTGTGGACAAGAGGCCTAAACGCAGAGATAAGTATGCGTTTATTAAGTATCTGTGTTTGTGTGGACATGGTCTTAGTCATCCTAAATAAATAATACAACAACAATTTAAAAGGACTCATCTTTATAAGGAAAATGTTAACCAAAATAAATATTGACTATCTTAAAGGGCATTTTGTTCCCGGTTGAAAAAACTATGTAGGGTTTTTTTCTTTTTTTCTCTCTTGGTTTTCATGCACTGCTCATTCGTCCGTGTTGATGGGCTCATATTGCCCATTCTGGATGAAGCTAAAATATTCCCACATCTGTTACCTTTTTTCTTTTTTACTCTTAAATTTTGTATCTTTCTTTTTGTATCATGAGGAGCGACGCTCGCTGTACGTGCTTCCTGTGTGTGTATAAGAAGGTCTTGCTCTCCCCCCACCAAGGCAAAGATTGTGAAGGATTAAAGTAGCAGTAGAGTGGAAAAACAAGTTGACTTCTAAATGCTTATTTGTGTTTCATTGTATACATGAAATCATATCCAATTATATTTACAATCCGCAAAGTATGTAAAAAAAATACCGTCTAAAATGCTACAAATTCTGTGAGCCATTTTGATTATTCCGCTCGGAATATCTTCTGCAATTTCCGTAGATTCTACATCACTGGTGTAACGCTTTTGCAGTCTGACCATATTATTAGATCAGTCATACTGGAGATATGCAATATTTGAAGATAGATGTGTTGTTTATCATTCACAATCTTTATGTAAGACAAGAACACATATGCTTGGCTTTTTTATGCATTCAAAATTGTAAATAAATAGCTAACAATTGAGTCAACAGATGGAGGATCCTCTCATTATACTCTCTAAAAACATCCAGAAAGCGGCAACAGTTCTCTATTTACATGTCGTGACCTGAAAATTAACCAAATGTGAGTTATATTGTTATTATAAGCGCTAACGCAGACGGACTATTTTAGCGGCGCCTTGATAGCAATGAGCTAATGCTATCTTACGCTGCTATTGACACACTGAGCCGACAGCTGCTTCTGCTTCGTCTCAAACTTGCTAAAAGTAAATTCTAGATTAGAATTCATGCATCTCTCACCTGCTAGTAGACAAATGTGGCCATGGACCGACAGGCTGGTCCACTTTCACATCCCCTAAAATGGCGAAAAAAACCACAAAAAGACGCTAGATTCAGCAAGTTTTTTAACCCTTCGTGAGGATTGTGACTGAGTCTTCATCTTAACGGAATTATGTGAGCGTCCCGTCGGTCGACATCTCAGCGAGAGTGGGAATATTACAATAGGTGTTTGTTTTATTATGGTTTATTATAGTTAGTTTGTATGTTTAGCACCAAACAATGCTGCTGATGCTATAGTGTCTCAATAAAGCTACATCCATTTAGCACTTGGCTTCTAAAACTTATTGCTCATCCTCTTTGTGTTCAGGCTAGAAAATATAAGGTCCTGGATCATAATTTTTCCAAAAGTATTCGTTGGCTCTTACAAAGTCTGCTTGATTAGCATTGTTGTTGATGGGGAAGGGATCTGTGACTTGCTTCCTCATCCCTCAAAATGGCTCGGGAATCTCCGTGAGATTGATACTATTTTGATCATATCAATTAATTTGCCACCTGTGTAAGTCTTTTGGTGTCATAAATAATAGCTTCGATATAGAGGCAACTTGTTTTTCTACTCTACTGGTACTTTAAGAAGAGGGCTCACTCCGGGCTCACAGTAATTCTACTGTTAGATAAACACGCTTAGGTACTGAGAGCGATGCAGAGAGTGAGACCTCTTTCTCCCTGTTCCACTAAGAAAACAAACACAAACAGACATAGCAGTTTATCGATGCCGGCAAACTATTTTGACTTTATTGTTCGATTGATTGACCTTTTGACTATCGGCCCAGACCTAGTCACCATTGAAACTTTTTCCAATAAACGTGGTGTTTGTCATTAGTGTACTGGCTGCCTCCATTGTAGAGCTCACAAACTGTCTGTTTCTCAAACACGTGTAATTGGCCAGGAGGCAATGGACGCCAGTGTCAACAATTCTGATGGGTCAACATGTCGTCACTTAAATGATGGTGACTTCTGAGGAAAAAAAAAAACAACCTCCGCCCCTGGCGGTTATTTAACTCACGAATTAAAACTTCAATGGCGATTCGATGGCGATCAGTCGTGCAGCCCGAGTAGATATTAAGTGAAAGAGCGGTGTATCTTGCATCATGCAAAAACAAGCGGTCACAAAAGTATTTGCAGTGAGAGTAAGAGAGCAGATCCGCCACCACAAGCCCAGGGAGCGTGCATGTATGTATATGTATTTGTGTGTGTGTGTTTGTTTATATTATATTATATATATATATATATATATATATATATATATATATATATATATATATATATATATTTATATATATGTGTATATATATATGTATATATACACACGTATATGTATGTGTATATATATATATATGTATATATATATATATATATATATATATATATATATATATATATATATATATATACGGTATATATATACTAAGGGTGTGGGAAAAAATCGATTCGAATTTGAATCGCGATTTTCACGTTGTGCGATTCAGAATCGATTCTCATTTTTAAAAAATCAATGTATTTTTTTTTTTTTTTTTTTTTTTTAATTAATCAATCCAACAAAACAATACACAGCAATACCATAACAATGCAATCCAATTCCAAAACCAAACCTGACCCAGCAACACTCAGAACTGCAATAAACAGAGCAATTGAGAGGAGACACAAACACGACACAGAACAAACCAAAAGTAGTGAAACAAAAATTAATATTATCAACAACAGTATCAATATTAGTTACAATTTCAACATAGCAGTAATTAAAAATCCCTCATTGACATTATCATTAGACATTTATAAATAAATAAAATAAAAAAAGAACAATAGTGTCACAGTGGCTTACACTTGCATCGCATCTCATAAGCTTGACAACACACTGTGTCCAATATTTTCACAAAGATAAAATAAGTCATATTTTTGGTTCATTTAATAGTTAAAACAAATTTACATTATTGCAATCAGTTGATAAAACATTGTCCTTTACCATTATAAAAGCTTTTTACAAAAATCTACTACTCTGCTTGCATGTCAGCAGACTGGGGTAGATCCTGCTGAAATCCTATGTATTGAATGAATAGAGAATCGTTTTGAATCGGGAAAATATCGTTTTTGAGTCTAGAATCGCGTTGAATCGAAAAAAAAAAATCGATTTAGAATCAAATCGTGACCCCAAGAATCGATATTGAATCAAATCGTGGGACACCCAAAGATTCGCAGCCCTAATATACACACATTTATATGTATGTGTATATATGTATACATCCATCCATCTATTTTCTACCGCTTATTCCCTTTGGGGTCGTGGGGGGCGCTGGAGCCTATCTCAGCTGCAATCGGGCGGAAGGCGGGGTACACCCTGGACAAGTCGCCACCTCATCGCAGGGCCAACACAGATAGACAGACAACATTCACACTCACATTCATACACTAGGGCCAATTTAGTGTTGATATGTATACATATATGTGTATATATACATATATATTACGGTATATATGTGTATATATGTATACAGTACATATATGTGTATATATGTATACAGTACATATATGTGTATATATGTATACATATATGTGTATATATACATATATATTATATGTATATGTATGTATGTATGTACAGTCGTAGTCAAAAGTTTACATACAATTATAAAGAACATAATGTCATGGCTGTCTTGAGTTTCCAATAATTTCTACAACTCTTATTTTTTTGTGATAGAGTGATTGGAGCACATACTTGTTGGTCACAAAAAACATTCATGAAGTTTGGCTCTTTTATGAATTTATTTTGGGTCTACTGAAAATGTGACCAAATCTGCTGGGTCAAAAGTATACAAACAGCAATGTTAAGATTTGGTTACATGTCCCTTGGCAGGTTTCACTGCCAAGGGACATGTAACGCTTTTGGTAGCCACCCACAAGCTTCTGGCAAGTTTGTGGTTGAATTTTTGACCACTCCTCTTGACAAAATTGGTCAGCTAAATGTGTTGGTTTTCTGACATGGACTTGTTTCTTCAGCATTGTCCATACGTTTAAGTCAGGACTTTGGGAAGAACATGTCATGTCTGGGCCAGTTTTGCTGCTTGTGGATGACTACCAAAAGCGCCTTATTGCAGTGAAACTTGCCAAGGGACATGTAACCAAATATTAACATTGCTGTATGTATACTTTTGACCAAGCAGGTTTGGTCACATTTTCAGTAGACTCATAATAAATTCAAAAAAGAACCAAACTTCATGAATGTTTTTTGTGACCAGCAAGTATGTGCTCCAATGACTCTATCACAAAAAATAAGAGTTGTAGAAATTATTGGAAACTCAAAACAGCCATGACATTATGTTCTTTACAAGTGTATGTAAACTTTTGACCACGACTGTATATATGTATGTATGTACCGGTGTGTGTGTGTGTGTGTGCGTATGTGTGTATATATATATATATATATATATATATATATATATATATATATATATATATATATATATATATATATATATATATATATATATATATATATATATATATATCCATCCATCCATCCATTTTCTACCGCTTATTCCCTTTGGGGTCGCGGGGGGCGCTGGAGCCTATCTCAGCTACAATCGGGCGGAAGGCGGTGTACACCCTGGACAAGTCGCCACCTCATCGCAGGGCCAACACAGATATACATATACACACACACCGGTATGTGTGTGTGTGTGTGTGTGTGTGTGTATGTATGTATGTATATATATATATTAGGGCTGCAGCTAACGATTATTTTTCTATCGATTAATCTATAGATTTTTTTTCGATTAATCGGTTAATCTATAGATTATTTTTTTCGATTAATCTATAGATTATTTTTCCTTTTACCGATTATTTTTTTTTATTTAAAATTAAGATGAAAAAAATAAATTTAGGCCAGTTTTTTCAAAAGGCATGGCTTTTATTTCCAAAAAAAAAAAGTATGGCCACTCAGTCAACATTGAAAACATGGCAAAACATTCTGTAACACTGTAAACATTTGTGCCAATCTAAATATTCTGGAGCACTGTAAACATTAAGTATTTCTTTTAAAATGTGCAAAATAAACATCCAGTCCAACACAGTACACTATAACCAATTCTACTCATTCCAGTGAGTGACTAACAGTTGTAATGAAGAAAGGTTAGCATGTCTACATGCTCTGGGGTGAGGCTGGTTCTTTTCTTGTTTACAATATTCCCAGCAGCTGAAAATAGGCGCTCAGAAGGGGTCGATGTGGCTGGAACTGAGAGGTAAGACCGAGCCAGCATTGCCAGATTTGGAAACCTTGCCTGATGTTCTTTCCACCATTTTAATGGGTTTTCATCCTTGGAAATGGGGGATTCTCCAAAATAAGACACTAACTCGTTTCTGACCATTTCAGCATCATTACTGTCATTGTTGTCTTCCTCATTGTTGCTGAGTTCATCTGAATCTGAGCCAAGAAGTGTGTCTAGTAAAGATACAGGCCGCCTGTCAGCATCTGGTCTTTCCACTTGCATTGCTGTGCCCTGTTGAGCGTGTGTCTCCTTTTCCCTTCTTTTCTCCTCCAGAACTATTGCATGCAGCTTGTATTGAACTTTTAAACACTCATCTGCAGTCAGGAATTTCAGCTTCCTGAATCGTGGGTCAAGTGCAGCTGCTAATATGCACACATTTGGTCCATCATCTTTGAATGTGGTCTCGGCTTCCCACCTGGATGTTATCTCACGTGCAGCAGTGACCTGGAAACACTTGATTGATGCATTTTCAAAAGCAGTTTGTGTAGCCTTCCGAAGCCCTTTGACCAGCAGAGGGACAGCGGAAACTGTTACATAAGATTCTCCACTCAGGTACACAGTTGCACATTCAAAAGGTTTCAGAACTTGTTCAAGTTCTTCAAGCAAGCTCCACTGGTCAGCCTTAAGATCCAGAAAATGCTTCCCTCTTTGAGTGACCTCCGGATCTGACAGAGTTGCTGTTATTGGCCACCTCTGCTCAAGCAGGCGACTAATCATGTAAAAGGAACTGTTCCATCTCACAGACACATCTTGTATGAGGCTGTGGTCTGGAGAACCCATTTGTTTTTGCTTAACCTTTAGTTTTGTACTGGATAGCTCACTTTTTCTGAAGTGCTCGACCAAACTTCTTGCTGCTCCTAAAGCTCTGCTGATGTGGTTGTCCTTTAGAGCATGGTTAACTACAAGCTGTAGAGTATGGCCAACACATCTGAGGGATGAAACACCATGTCTTTCCTCAAGAACTCTTAAAGCTGCAACAACATTTGCAGCATTGTCATGTACAATGACTTGTACTAGTTTTATGTTTATTTCAAACTTATTGACAACATCCTCAATCCAAGAGGCAATGTTTTCTGCAGTGTGCTTTTCATTGAGGGGCATTGTTGTCAAGTTAATTGATGTAAGCTCCCACTCATCATTAACAAAGTGAATGGTGACACCAAGGTAAGCTTCAGTGGCCATACTTGTCCATGCATCAGTTGTGAGTGTCAGTTTTCCTTCCACATTTTTCAGGATTGCTTTGACTTCATTCATTTTATTTGTGTATTTTTGCTCCATAAGCTTAGTGAAGTGGGTTCTTGATGGTAGTGTGTAGCCAGAGTGAAACCGTTGATCATTTTTTTAAACCCTTCCCCTTCTACCATATTTAATGGCCTCATGTCTATGACCATCATTTCCAGGACACCATCAGTCAGGTCAGCGGCCACTTGGGGTGTGCATTCAGTCCCATGCCTCTTTGGAAAAAAATCCTGGACACTGCTTTGTCGTTTGCTGCAACATAAGAGACAACAATTAATTTTCATTTTAAATATACCCAAATACAGCTTACTTTAATACAAAAGGTTAATTAAACTACACACATTATCTTGTTAAATTGGTTTAATAACACAACAATGATAGTATGATTAAAGTGAAGTTAATTGTTCGTTTGTACATAGTATATGTAACTGTTAATGTTGTAAAAGGTATTTGCACAACTTATTAACGTTAGCGTTAAAGATAGTATATGTAACTGTTAATGTTGTAAAAGGTATTTGCACAACTTATTAACGTTAGCGTTAAAGATAGTATATGTAACTGTTAATGTTGTAAAAGGTATTTGTACAACTTATTAACGTTAGCGTTAAAGAGGAGCGCGTCTTTGTAAACACTGAACAGGCACGCCAAACGCGCCTCTCAGAGCGAAACGGTGCTTTAGTTTATGAATTTACAACGCAGATACAAATGACACATTCATGTTTTTTTGTAATGATGACAACGTATACTCACGCGGATGATTGACTCGTTGATGGTGATGGGAAGAATGCTGTCGGATGTTTTCTTTTTAGATGCTCGTTCATAGCCGTTGTGCTGCTGTGATACGCCATTTCCGCTCGACACAGTGTGCATAAAACAACATTATTAGGCCGTTTATTAAAATACTCCCACACTTTTGACGACTTTTGGCGTGTTTTTTTCCCCTCGCTCGCATCGTTTGCTCTGCGCTCCGCCATGACAGTGGTGTGACGTAAATATGCGACGCGCCGACGCACAAAAATGACGTCAACGTATTTACGTAACCGATGACGTCGACGCGTCGACGTAGTCGACGCGTAGTTTCAGCCTTAATATATATACACACACACACACACACACATACATGCCGGTACATACTTTTTAATAATAATAATAATAATGGATTAGATTTATATCATACTTGCCAACCCTCCCGAATTTTCCGGGAGACTCCCGAAATTCAGCGCCTCTCCCGAAAACCTCCCGGGACAAATATTCTCCCGAAAATCTCCCGATTTTCAGCCGGAGCTAGAAGACACGCCCCCTCTAGCTCCATGCGTACCTGAGTGAGGACAGCCTTTTTTCATGACGGGAGGACCACAGGGTGACAAGAACTAAATCATCCAGACTAGAGATAAATTGTATTATTATGTTTATCTTACCTAAAAATAAATACATTTATTAATTTAAATAAAACAACTAAATACATGTTTACTATATTTTGCTAAAAACATCAAAACTAATTGTATTTTTATTTGTATTTTTTCCTGACTCCTTATTACATCCAGCCATAGAATTATACATTAAAATAAACATATTTGAAATAATTGATTTTAAATTATCATAATAATTCATTTAAAATGACCATATTTAATTATTAAAATAATTGCTTGTTTATCAACAACTTTAGCATTTTATTCATTACATTTTGAAACTCTCAGAAGCCAAGTTATTTTATATTCCTTAATATTTATTTATGCAAGTTTGAAGTATCAATTATCTAAACACAGTTTTGTTTGCATATTTTCAGAATGTAGATATCTATATCTATATATATATATATATATGTATGTATGAAATACTTGACTTGGTGAATTCTAGCTGTCAATATACTCCTCCCCTCTTAACCACGCCCTCAACCCCGCCCCGCCCCACCCCAGACCACGCCCCCACCCCCCACCTCCCGAAATTGGAGGTCTCAAGGTTGGCAAGTATGTTTATATAGCGCTTTTCTAGACACTCAAAGCGCTTCACAGAGAAGTGAGATGACCTTACATGGCACATTGTAGAAATAAAATAAACAAAAAAACCTGCAAAATAAAGCAAAATGTTGATGCTAATAACGAATAAAAACACAATGATTTGTCTTTAAAAAAAATGTTTTCGCTTTTATATTACAAATGACATGATGATGTCACTCTACCACCATATTAAAATAATTTTAATACCAATTGTGTTTGTTTTGTAAACTTGAAGTCTCCACACCACTGTTTTTTTTAGAATGTAAAATTGTTATTTATGAGCACATAAGCACTGTATTGTTTTGCTTATTTACTGGGAGGTTATACAACACAACTTTTGTTTTTAATCTTGAAAGCTGATGCTGCAATTAAAATTATTTTCAAAGAGATACTGAAGGCACAGTGACATTAAATACAGTTTTCAATAAAGTAGTGAATCTTCAAGTACACTGGTTCAGTTTTTTCTTTTTTTCTCTTATATGTAACGAGAATTGTGGAAAACCATAAGTATGGTATGGACTACTGAAGTTCTGGTATCATGACAACCCTACACTCTGTATATGAAGTGAAACACTGTCGTTTGTTTTTCCACAGTCCTGTTCAAGCTGATTGGACGCTTGGGCCGGCCGCCATCCCTCCAACCGTTCCAGAGACTTGAAATTGAACACAGCGACGACGACGAAGCTTTGCTGGAGTAATACCAGCCTGGCTCACTCAGGTCTATTGGTGCCTGCTCGTGCACTTTACCCACGCGGAACACTTTTAGGTCACGCTGTTCTTCTGAAAACACCCCCGGGCTTATCTTGAAGACAAAAAAAAAAATGCCGTTTGATGAGGTCGTAGGTGGAAATAATCGTTCAGCCTTTTTCTATACCTACCAAGCTGGAGCAAAGCTATCAAAACCGGTTCCCATGTTGCATAAGCTGCGTTAGTCAGTGATTTCTGGTG
>NC_084570.2:20465000-20472500 GCF_033978685.3 Nerophis lumbriciformis | reverse complement strand
CTGATGGGATGTTCATATCTTCCCGTTTAGATGGAGAATTAATCATAATCATCACAAAGGTTAAAAAAAATTGCCAAAGTTGACCAATTTCTCGATTTATGTCCACAACCTTTTAATATACAAGTGAGAGGCCTGATTTAGACTTAGACAAACTTTATTGATCCACAAGGGCAATTGGGTAACACTTTAGTATGGAGAACACATAATCACCATTAATTAGTTGCTTATTAACATGCAAATTAGTAACATTCATCCATCCATTTTCTACCGCTTGTCCCTTTTTGGGGTCGCGGGGGGTGCTGGAGCCTATCTCAGCTGCATTTTTGCTTTTAATTAGTCATTATAAAATACTTATTAATGCCTTATTCTGCACGGCCTTATTATACAACCAGTAAGCCATTGACTAAGAGTCTTCCCTCAATAACCTCAGAATTATTGCTTATTGGTAACCCTAACCCTTATATGTTCCCCTAGTGTCCAAATAACTCAAAATTAAGTCTTTGTTACTGTAATAAGCAACTAATTAATGGTGAATATGTTCCCCATACTAAAGTGTTACCGGAAATTGTTCCACACAGTAGCTCAGTTACAAAGGATGGAAAGGATAATGCTGGTATTAAGTGGACTAAAAATGTACCATAGTAGCAATATAAAATATAACATATATGTAATATTTACATATTATATATACAGTATATAATTTATACTGTTATATTCTATTACTATATTCTATTATATTTTAATATAATATATACAATATATAACAAATCCCAATTGCCATGTACATTTGTACAATATATACAGTATATGTAACAGCTGCAGCAAAAATACAAATAAATACGAATGCATTTATTAAAAATGTCATAATCTAGAATGAACTTTCACCAACTCAGAGGCGATGCAGTTGCTTATTATGTCAATAGCAGCATAAGCTAGTGACCTCACAGTGCCGGTAAAAATAGTTTGTCTGTGTTAGTACTTATAATAACAATATCACTAACACTTGGTTAATATTCAGGTCATGACATGTCAACGGAGTATTTTTGGCGTTTTTTAGATATTAACTGCATTGTTTGCCACCTCTTACTTGGCCGTATTTTACGAATTACAATGCAAGAAAAGAGGAGAAAAACACAAGTTGTTGTCTTACATAGAGCTTGTGAATGATAGGCATGATTCTCACACAAAAAATGCAGTTCCCTTTTAAGACCGAGCAAGACACATCATGCCTACATAGCATAATTAATTCTGCCACACTGGATTTATTTATAACATTTCTCATTTATTCAAAGGTACATTCACATAATATTATCCAACATGTTAAAAGGGCTGTTTGCAACTTGTTTAAAGTTACATTTTATTAAAAAATAAATGGCAAACTATATATAACAAGAACACCACTGGCTCGCCATTCGTTGTTTAGCAGAACATATTTTTTTCAAGTGTCTATATTTTCCTCACAAAACTAATTATATTAGATAGAAATTTCTCCTCAGTCCGAGGAATTTGTCCGACATTCAGGCTGTCAATCACCGCTGTCTCGTCCACACGTCCACAAGAGCAGTCAAAGAGAAGCTTACATACGAGTCATGTTGTTATGATGATACATTCAGTGATGGCTAACGTCTGTAGCCAAATCGCCATCTTTAGCTGACCACGCACAAAACTAAAACTGTATTCTTACTGTATTATCATTAAAGTACTTGACAAAAGCCAAAAGAGGGCGGGGTATAATGCTCACCACGCTTATGAAAGTTGCGCCCGCTAGGCTTCTGTTTAAAGGTTGCAAACAGCCCTTTTTTAAGGTTGAAAAATGTCACAGTGCTGTCAGTTCTAATACATTTGTTGTCAAATACAACGTGTTTGTATGATTTTTTTTCAACATAGTCCTAGTTATGTTGCTATGAAATGGAGCTGTCGATAAAATATGCCATCTTTTGCTCATTCATGCTGCTCTTGTGAAGTGTGTTCTGTTGTCTTTCTTTTACTTACTGTAAATTCCGGACTAGAAGCCGCTACTTTTTTCCTACGCTTCAGACCTCACGGCTTATAAAACGGTGCAGCTAATTTTTTTAATTTTTTTTAAATTTTGTTTTTGCTGAAGGCCATAATTCAAATAGTTTGCATAAAACACATGCAAAGACACTGAAATGGTGCCATTTTTAGGATGAGTTCGCTCACTGCAAGTGCTGCTGGGGGAATGTCCACAGTGTTTCCTGCTGTTAAAAGCTTTCAACCGGAAGTACAAGTGCTGTTCCGCCTTCTAATCGTCTACAGTGTTTCTACTGGTATGGATTCTCTGTTTATCACTCCAAGCAACGTTTGTAAGTTTTATAATATACCTAAAACAATTCTTACTTACTAAACTGTCCCATGTGTGATGTATGTAGGAGTGTTTTCATGCATATTTGCATGTGCTATCATAATCTAATGAAGCTAGCATCGTTAGCATGAGCTAATAGGCTAACACGTTTACAAGTGTCTGTGTTAGTATTATTAACTTACAATGGCATTCTGTTTGTATTGTTTCAGTTTAACAAATTCCTCAGTAAATTCACCAAAACCTCACCGTGGAGTTGTTGAGTCTGTTTAGCTGATTGGAGAGCTAGCTTCCGCAGCTAGTTTAGTTTAGTTTATTAAGAATCCCCATTAGTCTACACCTTAGTGGAGACTATTTTTCCTGGGGTTCAGGCAAAAAACATCACACAATCACAAAACAAAAGATTACAATGCAGTACAACATGATCAATAATAACATTTTGTAATACAAAAATAACAACGACAAAAAACAAACAAACAATAACTTGGAGTTTACATAATAATGTTCATACCAAAGATTAAAAAAAAGCAATATAAAAATAGATAAATATTTTTTGCAAAAATAAAACAATATACACATTAGTGTACCAAAGACAAACAATATTTTAAGTGACGAAAAAGTACCATAATGAATAAAATATGACAAAGTACCGTATTTTTCGGACTATAAGTCGCAGTTTTTTTTCATAGTTTGGCCGGGCTCCAGTGCGACTTATATGTTTTTTTCCTTCTTTATTATGCATTTTCGGCAGGTGCGACTTATACTCCAAAAAATATGGTACATACAAAATCAAGATAATATCAATATAAAAACGATAACCAGAAACAATAATTAATTTAAGCAAAAAATAAGTCAAAAAGATAAATGAACTATAGTCATGGCATTAGGTACAATCTAGAATAATCTCTTTCTGCAATACTTCTCCTCTCAGTCTATTCTTAAAACCCACTTTGCTGGTGATTGATACCAGATATTGTGGAAGTCGATTCCAGTAGGTGATTGCCTTATACATAACAGGTTTTTTTCAAAACATCAGTTTTGGGTTTAAGGTGGGTGAGAGCACTTCTCAGGGCTAGCCTGGTACCATAGTTGTGACTGTCACTAGCAAGCAACAGCTGAGAATACAGATAGGCAGGTTTATGGTATGTATAGATCAGGGGTCACCAACCTTTTTGAAACCAACAGCTACTTCTTGGGTACTGATTAATGCGAAGGGCTACCAGTTTGATACACACTTAAATAAATTGCCAGACATAGCCAATTTGCTCAATTTACCTTTAACTCTGTTATTATTAATAATTAATGATATTTATCTTTGTGGAAACACTGATCATCTTAATGATTTCTCACAATAAATATATATAGAAACAGATAAATATCAATATGCAACACTTTATTTTTATATTTTCTCTAAGTGCACATTTTTCAAATTGAACATTTTCAAATGATCACTTCTGAGACAGTCTTGTGAAATCACAATATCCCATTTTAACTAGCTAGCCACTAACATTTTTTAACAAATCATGAATTACTTTGCACCATGTTTGTACAAATAATAACTCATGTAAAATACAAAAGTCAACTCTCAAATTTTTAAATAAATAATGTCAAACTTTGAACTGGACACCAAATATGTTATCTGTTTCTTTGTCAGTTAGTGAAGACCAAGTCTTTAAAATATTTTCTTGGATTTTCAAATTCTACTTGAGTTTTGTCTCTCTTTGAATTAAAAATGTCGAGCAAAGCGAGACCAGCTTGCTAGTAAATAAATACAATTAAAAAAATAGAGGCAGCTCACTGGTAAGTGTTGCTATTTGAGCTATTTTTAGAACAGGCCAGCGGGCTACTCATCTGGTTCTTACGGGCTACCTGGTGCCCGCGGGCACCGCGTTGGTGACCCCTGGTATAGATGTTTGAAAAAAAAAAAAAAAATTCAAACTACAAGCTAGTCTTTCACCAACTCTCATCCATGACAATTAATTATGCATTATCTCAATGCCGGTTCTAAATGAGCAATGACATAGTGGGTCTTTGACGATGACACCGTTTGGAAACAACTAAGGTATGTAAATAAACATTTACAAAATCTGTCCGTGTAAACAACTCATTTCACAACATATATATCTGCGATTAATGTATGAAAGAAAATGTTTTTCTAAAATTTAGTGGGTGCGGTTTGTAGTTCGGAAACTACGATAGTTTTTTCTGGTATTGACGAACATTGTGCTTAAAGATACACGTTTCGCACCTTTCTTGCACTGCAGCCTTTAAACTTACTCTTTTATTCCGGGCAGTGTGCCTGAAAAGAGATTTTTCCTGACAACATAAGAGTTTAGTAAATCAACTGATAGTAGTGTGCACGTTGTGTGTGTGTGTGTGTGTGCGTGTGTGTGTGCGTGTGTGTGTGCTTTCAGAGAAAATAAAAAAATGACAGATTGGCAAGAATGAATTCCCTTTTATATTGACTTTTTTCTCCATTGCAGTCACAACAATATATAAAATCAACACTGACATACATTTCTGTATTGTGTTCAAATCAATTATTTTCACATGTTCTGACATTATTGAAAACGACTTTTTCTATGTAGATGTAAAACTTTGCCTCTTCACAGATAAATAGACTTTTATTTTCAAGAAGGTATTGTAAGAAAAATAAGACATTTTTGCAGTTATTTGTGAAAAATATTTACCTCTTTTCTCCAGACACTCTTGTAGACAAAGAAACCAGAGGTACACAACACATGCTCGTGTCGCTCAGGTTTCCACTGAGACATTTGGTGTGAGTTT
Organism: Nerophis lumbriciformis; assembly: GCF_033978685.3. Lineage (NCBI taxonomy): Eukaryota > Metazoa > Chordata > Actinopteri > Syngnathiformes > Syngnathidae > Nerophis > Nerophis lumbriciformis. The sequence continues at coordinate 20,467,393 of NC_084570.2, read as the reverse complement.
GGGGGATCGGCGTCCATGTTGGTCATTCAATTTTCTTTATATGAATAGGAATTGATAAACAAAAATAAACAGTTGCTTCATTGGTATTTCCTTTTGAAATACTGAAAATTGAAAAACAAAGTGTTATTCTTTTGATATTTATTTTGTATGTAATGTCACAAAAAGTGTATATATGAGTCAGCAGAAACAGGAAAGCTGAACAAATCATTTTATATTTTTTAAAATATATTGACACTGGAACCGGAAGTTCAAGACAAAACTGCAGACTGGCTTGTTGAAATAAAAAAATAATCACAACTGTAACTAAATACTGGAGGTGAGAGTCTTTGGCCACCTCACGATTTGGTCAGATTCCGATTCTTAGGGTGACGATTCGATTCGTTCAGGATCGATTCTTGATTCAAACTGTTTTTTCGGAATGTATTTTTGGGTGTAGTAATAATATAACCTTTTTAAAATAGCTTACAGGTTACACAACCTCCTTTGGTTGCTGACGTATGGCATGACGTATACACATGCAGTGAGTAAGTATAGAAATGGCCTAAAAAAGTAGTTTTTATTGAATTTTGCTAAATTATGAACCGATTTACAAATATTTAATGAATAAGATTCGCAATCCGGATGTGAATAGATTTGTTTGAGTACCCCTACAGAATAGGTCATGCCCCTTTGAGTTGCGTGCCTACCGGGTAGTCTGAGCTCTTGAAGGCCATTGAAACCATTGAAATTAAGTAATAACAAAAATAGAAAATCTGTATTTTTTTCTACAGGCCAGTCCAGTCTGCAACTTCTGGTTCCTGTGTCGGAATATGAAAACAATTTTTTTTTAAATCTAGTTATTGCCCTCCTACACTGAAAAAGAAAACCACTTGGTTTTAAATAAAGCAATAGTTTCTGTTCATGCAAAGACAACTCAGTGACCGACATACACTGACCGTTTGGGGGGACTCCTCCCCGAAGACCAGTTACTTCCTGGATGATGCCGGTGAGACCGCATTGACTCTCACCTTATAACCCATGCATGAAAATTCACTTTTGCATGAGCAAAACGTTGTTTGTTCTGTGAAGCAAGCTCAGTGACGGGTACATGAAAAGCTGCCAAACAGCTCCCTGATCCTCTCTACAGATTTACATTGTGCTTCTACTCAGGACGACACAGTGGCACAGACTCCTATAAAAACACCTGCATTTTTCTTCTCCCGCCTTACATTCTGGATATTTATTATAGAGAACATTTACTCGCCTCGGAATGAGCCGTCTATAAGTAAACTCGGCCGACATTGAGCAAACTGAGGTGAGTTCACAGAAAAAGGTATTCACAATCAAAATTGTCACAAGAAATCAAAAGCACGTCTTTAGCACAGCTGCTACAGCTACTTCAGTTCAGAAAAAGCATGGCATCGACAAAATAAAAGCAGCGATTCGCGACACCATATTAAACTATGACAAGTGATGGTACTTTCACAAGTATGGAGCACACTTTTCTATTTTTTTCTTCCAAATTTGGACTACAAAAGTGTGAGTGACACATACAGTTAGGGATGGGTACCAAGTTTCTGTACTTTTGTGTGTATTCACGTGGTAACCAAATCTATGACTTTTTTTTATTTAACACCTAAGTATAACACTTTACAACATATCGTCCAGTTGCTATATCTTTTCTTACACTTGTGAGTCTTATTTGTGTAGAAGCTTATTGCCGAAGTCAGGAAGTTATATATATATATATATACATATATATATATATGTATGTGTATATGTATATATAAGTAAATATGTATATGTGTATATATATATGTATATATAAGTAAATATGTATATGTGTATATATATATATGTATATATACATATGTATATGTATACATATGTGTGTATATATATATATATATATATATATATATATATATATATATATATATATGTATGTGTGTATGTAGCTATAGCAAACAGAGGAAATAGCCTCTGTTTTTTCCTGACCTAACGTATGTGTGTGTGTGTGTATATATGTATACACATATATATATACATACACACACACACACACACACACACACATATATATATATATATATATATATATATATATATATATACACACAGGTAAAAGCCAGTAAATTAGAATATTTTGAAAAACTTGATTTATTTCAGTAATTGCATTCAAAAGGTGTAACTTGTACATTATATTTATTCATTGCACACAGACTGATGCATTCAAATGTTTATTTCATTTAATTTTGATGATTTGAAGTGGCAACAAATGAAAATCCAAAATTCCGTGTGTCACAAAATTAGAATATTACTTAAGGCTAATACAAAAAAGGGATTTTTAGAAATGTTGGCCAACTGAAAAGTATGAAAATGAAAAATATGAGCATGTACAATACTCAATACTT
>NC_084570.2:20410000-20460000 GCF_033978685.3 Nerophis lumbriciformis | reverse complement strand
ACTAAGCACATCTCCCTGCGCGGGAGAGTTGCATAGCAGTGGTCCGTGTGGCCACTAACTAAAGGCAGTAATCAAGTTGCACCGTAGAATTGGAAAAAAAATAAAAATCTGCCCTTTTTGCACCGTCGCGATGCAGGTGTCACATGTTTGCACCGTGTTAGCAGCCGATTGATGAACATGTGACTCCATCGCGTGTTCGCACTGACGTGTTGGCAGCAAGTGGACCGTAGCACCGTAGAAACTAACTCGTTTTTCAATCTCGGAAATGATAGCTTTAGTTTGCAACCGCACCTTTACTTTGGGTGACTTTAATAGAAATGGAGGCCACGTGACTCACTATAAGGCAGTGCAGCCGTGTGGTTTCTCCCAGCCAATCCATGCAAACAGATGATAATACTGTAATGAAGAAGCTATAAGTTTAAATATAATGTACTGAAAGGTAGATGAAATAGGTATATCGTTACAATAAATATTTTTGAAAAATATACTCAGTGGAGCCTCGGGATACGGGTTTAACTGGTTCTGTGACGCGCTCGTACCTCGAAAAAGTCGTACTGCGAAACAGCGTCGCCCATTGAAATGAAATAAAGTCCATTTATTCTGTGCTTGGTCCCCCCCAAACACCACAATTTTAACATCTAACATGCCTTTTAAAAAGCAAAACCAACTTTTAGATAATAATGTATGAAAAAATGAAATCAAATGTACTGTTAACAACTGCAGTAGTTTTATGAAGTAATGTAATGTACAGTATTTGTAGAGTGAACTTCTATGGTGTCTCCTTCCAGCTGATTTTCCATAAAACACACCATCAGCAGCTTCTCCATATTTTCATGGATACATGTCCGCCGTTTAGATATCATTTAACGTCGTTGGCTGGCGTTATCGACTAGTTCTGCTTCGGCATGCTACATGCTCAATATCTTTTTTTAACTCAATGAATATCATCTGCTTCTTTTTCACAGCACTGTCCTTAACGCTCACTTTCTTCCCTCCAATGCTTGGAAAAAACCGAGTTATGTTGATCTTCAGCTATTCCCTAATGCTAGCAAGAACTGTAAATGCCGGACTAAAACTTGCTACTTTTTTCCAAAGCTTTGAACCCTGCGGCTTATAAAACGGTGTGGCTAATTTATGGGCTTTTCTTCGCTGACGGCCATAATGCAAATCGTTTTAATAAAAAACACGCAAAGCCACTGGAATGGTGCGTAATTGTTTGTGCTATGGCGCCATCTTTTGGAGGAGTTTGCTCACTGCAGGTGCTCTGGGTGAATGTCTACATAGCTTCCTGCTGTTTAAGGCTTTGAACCGGAAGCATAAGTGCCGTTCAGTCTTCTAATCGTCCATAGCATTTCTACTCGTTTGGAGTTTTTATTCGTCACCCAAAGCGACGGTTGTAAGTTTTACAATATAACCAAATCAACTCATACTTACGGTTCTAAACCGTCCCATGTGTGATGTTTGTAGGAGTGTGTCCATGCACATTTGTATGTGCTTTCGTAATGTAATGAAGCTAGCATCGTTAGGATGAGCTAATATGCTAACACGTTTATGAGTGTCTGTGTTAGTATTATTAACTTACAATTGCATTCTGTTTGTATTGTTCAGACTTATTTAAGTCTGTTTAGCTGATTGGAGAGCTAGCTTCTGCATCTAGTGGGTCCATGACGATGACTTCTGTTTTGTTTGATCATCCGCTTTACTGCCGTGTCACAGGCACCAGTTGGAAACAATTAAGGTATGTAAATAAACATTTACAAAATCTTTTTGTGTAAATAACTCAATTCACAACGTATATATCTGTGACTTATAGTCCGGTGCGGCTAATATATGGAAAAAAATGGTTCCTTCTAAAATTTAGTGGGTGCGGCTTATATATCGGTCCGGAAAATACGGTAAGTATGTTTTGATCTGATTTTTCCAGGGTTCATTGTGGAATTCGCTACCCCAACGAGCAGTGGGGCGGCTCGTAACTCCAAATGTTTGCTCGTGACAATTGGCCAGAAAAACTTGTATCCCAAGGTCCCACTGTACTACTACGATCGTTTTCAGGGATTACACAATTGGAACTTGTAGTGCTCTGCAGAAGAAACCTACATTGCAGGCTCAAACACTTCCAAGCAGAACAGATCTGCTCAGTCATTGGAAACAAACCTTAGCATCAGGCGCTCTTCGCAAACCCTCACACATTCGGAGAAGAAACTGAATGAAAAGCGCCCTATTCTATTTTGCATGCTCTTCTTCCCCATCGACAACAAGTATAGTCTGTACGTGTGTGTGTGTGTGTGTACTTTACACTGCACGACTCGTGACGCCAAACACACACTGTTTACCCTGTTTGATGCCAAAATCACTTCCCCGCCATTAAAAATCCTTGCAGGTTGCGGCCGTCACGTAGCGTTTATACGGCACCCTAGCAACGTGTGATCAAGAGCTGATAATCAGCAGGCGTGTTTTGACTCCTGCCAATGTAACAGCTTGGATTACAGCAGAAGAAACAAACTAATGAAAAAACTATCTCACATCTGAGCTGTAGGTGGCACTGGATGAGTTGGTATTGGATGCGTCAACAGGATATGGACAATCTTGCATTTGCTCTTGTTCGAATTCGAGAACTGATTTATTTGGTCAATGTCTAGCATATTAGTCTAGTAGTTTTTTTTAAACCACTTATGTGTTCGTTCTGGATTTTAGGAATTTGCTTTGTTTTACTATGGAGAACATTCGTCTCCTGCGTGTAACATTCTTCAGAGAATATTTACAACAGGGGTGTCCAAAATGCAGCCCCGGGGCATAAAGTGGTGCGTCTCAGTTGTCAGATGATTCGGTTTTTGACAAAAATCTCCAACAGATTCCCCCCCCCCCCCCCCCCCAATTTTCGTAAACCATTTTGGTTATCGTGCGACCAAACATTGTGCATAACTAGGAATGGAACGTTAAATGGTATTAATGATAACCGTGCTAAAACCCCCGACGGTTAGTATTAGCATTTTAAAGGGGAACTGCACTTTATTTTGGGGATTTTACCTATCATTCACAATCCCTATGTAAGACAAGAACACAGACCGTAAATTCCGGACTATAAGCTTTTACTTTTTTCCTAGGCTTTAAACGGTGCGGCTAATTTATGGATTTTTCTTAGCTGATGGTCATAATGCAAGTAGCTTTAAAAAAACAAAGTAAATACACTGAATAGGTGTAATATTGTTTGTACCATGGCACTATCTTTTGTATGAGCTTGCTAACCGTCAGTCTACCCCAGGGCAACTGTGGCTATGAAAGTAGCTTACCACCACCAGGTGTGAATGAATGATGGGTTCTACATGTAAAGCGACTTTGGGTACTTAGAAAAGCGCTATATAAATCCCAGTTATTATTATTAACTGCATGTGCTGCTTTGTCCTTCTGTTTAGACCAGTGGTTCTTAACATTGTTGGAGGTACCGAACCCCACCAGTTCCATATGCGCATTCACCGAACCCTTCTTTAGTGAAAAATAAAATGTTTAGTTTTTTCAAATTCAAGACAAAGTTATATGTTTTTGGTAACACTTTAGTATTGGGAACATATTCTAAGTAACAAAGACTTAATTTAGAGTTATTTGGACACTAGGGGAACATATTCTAAGTAATAACGACTTCATTTAGAGTTATTTGGTTAGGGTTAGGGTCAGGGTTAGAGGGTTAGGGTTATAATAAGGCCATGCCGAATAAGGCATTAATAAGTACTTAATAATGACTAGTTAAGAGCCAATATGTAACTAATTTGCATGTTAATAAGCAACTAATTAATGGTGAATATGTTCCACATACTAAAGTGTTACCATGTTTTTTTTACTGGTGCACAAAATGAACCGTGCATGAACATCACCTTGTTCAAACAACAAAACCAACACAGTGCATAAACTCACAACAAATTACACACCTGCAAACCAGTCAGCTGTTGCCGTATCCGTAATACGCCGATAGGGAGAAGTTTGTATTTACACGATGAGTCGGGTGTGTTTTGACCTCCGCCGAACCCCAGAGGCCGACTCACCGAACCCCTAGGGTTCGATCGAACCCAGGTTAAGAACCACTAGTTTAGACTGAGCTATGGACCGGTTAGTACAATTGCCGTTCAATCTTCTCGCCGTCCATGGCGTTTCTACTCGTATGGATTCTTCATTAATCACTCCCAGCAACATTTGAAGGTTTAAAATATACCTAAAACAATTCTTACTTACTAAACTGTCCCATGTGTGATGTCTGTAGGAGTGTTTTCATGCTTTCTTTCTATGTGCTATTGTGATGTAATCAAGCTAGCGTTGTTAGCATTTGCTATTATGCTAACATGTTTGCGAGTGCCCATAAAGCCCTCTAAAAACATCTACAAATTGTCAACAATAACAAGTCAACAGTATCTTGGGATCTAAATATTAACCAAGGGTTAGTGATATTGTTATTATAAGTGCTAACGCAACAAATCATTTTTGACATATTAAGCTGGTGAGCTGCTGCGTCGCCTCTGAGTTGATGAAAGTTAATTCTAATTATAAATCGTGCCTCTCACCTGGATAGTAGAAGGTTGTGGCCATAAACCAAGAAGTTGGTTAACTTTGGCATCCAACTTATACCCGTAGATAGCGAGCAAGACATGAAGAAAAGCATTTTCCTGTGGGAACTCTCCTGAAGGAATCAATAAAGTACTATCTATCTATCTATCTATCTATCTATCTATCTATCTATCTATCTATCTATCTATCTATTTTTATTTTACCCTTCGTGGGGATTATGAATAATTCTTCATCTAAAAGGGAGGATATTAATCTTCCATCAGTCAGCATCCCAGTGAGAGCAAACATTGTACTGTAAGTAATTATTTTATTACGTTTGTAGTTTGTATTTCTTGTTCAGTACTTAGCAATACTGCTACATGATGCTTAGTGTGTCACTAAAGTTGGCTGTGTTTAGCACACAGCTTCTAAAACTTGTAGTGCATCCTCCTTATATTCTGGCTAAAGATATACGGTTCTTGATCATCATTTGTCCCAAAGTAGTCTTTGTTGTCTCTCATGAAGTATGCCATTTGTAGTCGTAGTGTTCTTGTTGTTGAAGTTGAAGTTGTTGTGGTTTGTGCGGCCCTTTGAGACATTTGTGAATAAGGGCTATATAAATAATCTTTGAATGATTGATTGAAGGGAAAAGCGAACGCTGTGTGCATCTGTGGAATTAATTCATCACCATATGCTTAAAATGAGCAAAATACAAAAATATGACATGTTCTTATGAATGTGCTCCTTTGTTAGCTGACTTTTGCTAGTGTTTATTTATGAGTTAGGATGCTAAAAAAAAAGTGTTCTTGTCTTACTTAAGGATTGCGAATGAATAGAAAAATGCAGTTCCACTTTAAATGCTAACATTTAAAGTGGAATTTCTCTGAAAATCTAAACATGTCTTCAAACTGTTGTCTCAACTCAATTGACAAGATCTTCTTGACGGACAAGCACAGGTTTGGGGCAACCCGCCTGTCCTGACAAAACATTTGCTGCCGGAGACGTGAGGGACTCTTGGGAGAAGTGGCGAGTCATGTGCCTGGCAGTTCTTTCCGCCGAGGACGTGGAAGATATCTATTTATTTGGAATCCAATCAGATCTGCTGATTGGATTAGGCATCGCTCTGCTTTATCGACAAATTCGGACTACGACGGCAGGTGTTCGAGGAACCTAAAGGCTGCTCTTTGCAATGGATGGAATGAGCACAGCTGTGGGCAGTCAGACTTTTGCGATCTCGGAATTGAATCGCAAATTAGATACCATCTCGGAGAAGCCTTCTGCTCTACAATGCAAAATGATGATGGGTTTGAGAGCCCGAATGGACAATTAGATCAGACAAGTCATTGTAATGTGTTTGCTCGCCCGAAAATAAGCTGAGCCAGGTAGCAGAGTAACGTCGAACATTCTTCAAATACGATTCACAAACCTGAATATTCACCCGTTTCATCACAGCTGGTGTTGTTGTCAAACTGTTGCGGTACTTTTTTGTCGAAAGAACTTCCTAATATACATATTTACAGTCGTTCTATGGCTCAGTTGCTGAACTCTCCTTCTTCAGGGGAGGCTCAGGCGATTTTACGCATCTGTTACTTCCCAGACGTCCATCCCCTTTAAAAAAAATAATTTCCAATTTGGCAATGCTTTTTTTTTTTTTTTAATAACAAAATCTAAAATATCAAATTTGCCCCTTGCAGTCTTTGATTTTTGGTTAAAAAAAGTTTGGACACCCCTGATTTGAACTATGGGCTTTCCATTTAAAAATGTGGAAACGCCAAGTTTGAAACCTACATTTGTCCCTCGTTTATTGCGGTTAATTGTTAACGGAATTTCCGCTAAGTAGGAATCTTTAAAAATAAAATGAGAATTTAAGAAAACAGTTTATGACCTTCTAAATATGTTTTTCAACATTATGAGAGCCTCCTTAAAATGAAATTAATCAGCTTTACACTCTTTTAGTCCAATATACAGTGGGTCTGGGTTAGGTTTTGCCTCACCTCTACTTAAAGTCCAAAAGAGAAAGAGATGATACAGTATTATCTGTTCACAGATGTTACACTGTTCCAGTACCCTAATGCTTCAGTCACACACAGGATTCTCAAAAATCCAACCATACCCACAGTAGTAATGCTGCTTGAGGGCAAGCCATTCAAAGACCACAACACTGAACAGCGTGCTCTGATTGGCTGGGTCTCCTCTAGTGGCCAATACTACTGTAGTATTGATATTTTTAGTTCATTTAGCCTGCTTGAACATGCTTAATTTAGCTGTCGGATAGGCTTTCAAAAACCCGCAATGTGGTGAAGCCCAGTATTAGAAGCGCGATGTGGCAAGGGACGACTGTATCTATTAGCGTAATAGATACAGATCACAGCCCTAATAGTAATAGGGCTGTGCATCTTTGGACACAACACGATTCGATTCTTGGGGCTAACGATTCGATTCACAATCGATTCTTGATTCAAAACGATTCTCAATTCAAAATCAATACTTTAATAGCGTTGGGTGCCAGTTCTATGATTAACTACATTCCTCCATAAAATAGATACATAGCTCTGATCAATGTATATATTACTTAAAAGAAAACTGTTTTTGTTTAATAAAACTCTATCCATTCATTTATCAAAGTGGCTGGACAGGGCAGATTTAAAAAATTGTTTTTAATTTGTTACAAATAAGAATCGCGATTCATTCGGAAACTGATTTTTTTGACACCCGCAATATTTATTGTTAGAGGAATATTTCCCACGCGTAAGAGGTCATTCTATGGACAAAAGCTAGTAAGGAGGGACACCGTTTTCAGAGAACGCGCCGGGCTTTGTAGAGATCGGTCTTCTATGGTATCCCTTTGTTTGTACTTATATTATTTGTAGGATAAATTGTAAAACTTCTCGTCTACTCGCTTTATTCAGACAGTCGCTAGAATCAAAGGACCTGGGAGGACTTTGCTCGAACATTATAAACTTGCTTGGTCTGTGGCTCGAGTTTTTTCCCATGACCTAGCCAGCACTTTACTGGTGTCTCTGTTGCAACGAACCCATACATTTCCTGTGCGCGACGCAACGTAAACAGCAGGTAGAGACTCGATCTGGTGTGAAATGTGCTCGTATTTCTTCAGCTTTTAACCCAGATGTAACAGTAAACGACTGAGTTGCTGATAGAGAAGCGGGGTTTTCGGTGGACTCGTTGAGTCACGGCTAAGAGACTCGCAGGGTCCCCGGAAGGAATGTGCGTGTTTTTGTGAAAAGTGTGTGCATTAAAGTGTGCCACGGTGTGTGTGTCAAAGTGAGGACTCGTACTGTAGAAGTTCATACAGCAGGGGTCCGTCACGGTAGCGTATACCCACAGCGGCCGGTGTGATGTACTGTAGGATGTTTATAGTCCTCCGCAGGCGCCTGTCAACGTAGTGGGCGTCCCACGCCGGGTAACGCTTCCTGGGCATGTCGATCTTAATAAGCGGGCCCTCGGGCTTGGAGGTGGGAGGAACCGACCTCACCTGGAAGACAGGAAGACAAGTCTCGGCCACGTCGTCTTCCGTCTGGGACTTGGTCATGTGTGCGGGGGTGGGCGGAGCGGTGGGCGGGGCCGAAGGGGGAAGGGGAAGACCCCAAAGCAGCTGGGCGCAGCAGGATGAGGCGGGGCTCGGCTGGAGGTGAGCGGTCGCAGGGTGCAGGAAGCCGTAGTACAACAGCATGACCAGGACGCCGCCGGCGAACGTCAAGTAGACGCCGCACAATGCTGGCATGGCGTAGGAGTCGGTCAGCGCTGGGTCCCTGTAGGCGTACCTGCAGGTGCACGCAATGCTTGATTATGACAAACCATAATACCATCAGGACGGTCTTAATTGACCAGTGTTCTTAGCAAAAATAATTGAAAATGATTAGGGATGTCCGATAATGGCTTTTTGCCGATATCCGATATTCCGATATTGTCCAACTCTTTAATTACCGATACCGATATCAACCGATACCGATATCAACCGATACGATATATACAGTCGTGGAATTAACACATTATTATGCCTAATTTGGACAACCAGGTATGGTGAAGATAAGGTCCTTTTTTAAAAAAATAATAAAATAAAATAAAATAAATATATTAAAAACATTTTCTTGAATAAAAAAAGAAAGTAAAACAATATAAAAACAGTTACATAGAAACTAGTAATGAATGAAAATGAGTAAAATTAACTGTTAAAGGTTAGTACTATTAGTGGACCAGCAGCACGCACAATCATGTGTGCTTACGGACTGTATCCCTTGCAGACTGTATTGATATATATTGATATATAATGTAGGAACCAGAATATTAATAACAGAAAGAAACAACCCTTTTGTGTGAATGAGTGTAAATGGGGGAGGGAGGTTTTTTGGGTTGGTGCACTAATTGTAAGTGTATCTTGTGTTTTTTATGTTGATTTGATAAAAAAAAACAAAAAAAACCCGATACCGATAATAAAAAAACACATACCGATAATTTCTGATATTATATTTTAAAGCATTTATCGGCCGATAATATCGGCCTGCCATGTTTACCTTTCCTAATTTTTTTTTAATGGGGCGCCAACCCCAGGGGTCTGTGCATGTTTGTTCTTGGAGGGTTGTACTGGAAATTGATTTTGTTGTATTTTTTAAGTTCGTTTAGTCACATTACTGCCCTCCACAGGACTTAAATGGAACAACAACGATCCGAATCTTGATTAAAGGTGCCATATGTAATAATGTCATGTCAAGTCATCATCAATTGGCCCTGATATGACAAAAAGCATTAATAAATCATGTTTTTTTTTTTTTTAATACCTTCGTAACGGATAATGGTAGTTCAGCCGGGATATGCTCATTTAAAAATTTGATTTACAGCCCCGAAATATTGTTATTGTTTTCAGTTTGATGCCTCGCCCTCCACCGTTTGACCAATTAGAAAGTCTGTGAGTGTGTTACATCAAGGTTGCCAGTTATGCACCGCCACCTTTGTCTAGCTACTGCCACTGTTAAAGTTACTAAACATGTCAGACCTTGTAAATCTAAAAGGCGTTGTTACGATTCTCAACTTATTCATGACAAAGCCAGGAACAAAACGAGGATTTGTATCAAGGATGCCTTTAAAAGATGGAGACGATTGAAGGCCGAGAAGATTTTTTCATCTGACGCCAAACTTGCTTATTTCATCCTTGATAGGTAAGTAAGGCATTTACATTTTCTTATTACTTCTAATAAATAGAAATGGACAATACAGTGTATGACCTTGTCTAACAAAGCTAGTATGTTCCTGCAACGAAAGCTTAGTGTGATGCTGCTTCGATCCTAGTGTAATGCTTAGCATGCTAGCCCGGTCAAAATATGACCGTTAGCCTGTATGTCGATGTGTCATCCAAATGACAGGGCAAAGTATATTTTCGACAAATAAAACCTATGTGGATATAGGTAGTGTCAGTGCCTATTTCCTTCTCAATATGCTGACACGCTGAGGAAATGCGTTCCAACATTAGCAGGGCTAATTGCGGTTTCTGGTGCTGTATGTGCATCAGGCACATATGGGGTGGTATTTGCTTGGCACAATATAATGCTGTCAGGGTTGTTACTGACACTTTGGTTATTTTGGGGTTTTCCTCTGTGTTTGTGTTTATTTCCTGTCAGCGCTCTTATTTTGGTTCCATTTCCTGCATGTCTCCCTGAGTGCTCGTTTCCTTCACCTGTCCCTGATTGGCAGCCTGGCACACCTGGTTGCAGTTGCCAATCAGGCTACTATTTATGCCTGCCTCGCCCTCCAGTCAGGGCTCAATGATCGTATCCTGTATCCTGTTGCGTGTTTCATGTTTCCTGTAACCTGTTATCCTGTTTCCTGGTTCCTGTTGCCTGTTTCCTGGTTCTTGTTTCCCCTGCATGTGCATTTACCAGTTGCACTATTTTGTTTTTGACATTGAAGTCATGTTTTCCTGCACTACGCATGCCATCTTTCTTCTTTTTTTTAACACAAACAGCACTTCAGATAGTCATGTGGTATTAATCTATTAAATATGTTTCCTTTTAACCTCCACCAACTTTTTATTAGCTGTTGCCAGTTTCTGGCATATAAAGTAGATTTGTTTGGATTGGTAATATATTATTCCAGGTCACAGGTGCCATGATTTTACTGTTGTTTATGTATATGCCAAACAGTAGATTGCGGTTGTTTATCCAGTCGGTGTCGTCACATCACTCTTGTTGTTGTTCTTACTCACCACAGCCCAGTGAGGATGGTGTTCTCAGCCAGCACCACGGTGTAGTACGCCACCATCCTGTGCCGAGTCTGACCCTCCTTTACGTTAAACCAGCAGAAGATGTAGACAATGCCCACCACCATGTTGAAGAGCACCTCTTCCCACTTGGACATGCAGAAATCGGTACCCCCGTGCACCACCCAGAAGGCCATGGCGGACCAATGAACCACCACGAAGATGCCAAAGTAGATGTGGAAGAGCGAGGCGAACAGGGCCAGCGAGAGGACGCGCGAGGAGATGGTGAAGAGGCGCCAGAAGAGATGCAGCAGGGCCCCGCGGTAGCTCATGCTGCGCTGGTCATCACGCGAGTCTCGCAATAGTTTGTGGTAGGAGGCCAAGACCCAGGCGAGAGACAGGAGAGAGGCGAGGGAGGAGATGCCTGCAGGGAGGGAGAGAGACAAGGATCATGCTTCATTTCCTCGCAGTTAATCCATTGCAGCAAAGTTTGGAGACACTTCATCGTGAGTGGGCACACATTTAGGTTGAGTCAGTTTAGAGCAGGGGTGTCAAACTCAAATACAGAGTGGGCCAAAATTTAAAACTGAACAAAGCCGCGGGCCAAGGTTGAACAAATGAACCTTTTAATAGGGACCCAAACAAGTTTTGCATTAAATATTGAACAAGCAAGGCTTATATAACTTTATAGTGACATGCAAAATAGAGTTTCAAATAATAATAATAATAATTAAAAAATATCAATGGCATATCAAATACAATTTAAATAAAAATAGAATGACTCTTTTCTATTTGCAGCCTTCTGAGGTAAATATCAACATTAACTTTTTCCACAGGCTAATAAATTTGAAAATAAAATAACAATGAAAAAAACAACCATTCAGGTCTTTAAACTGCTCAATTTGCAACACACTGATCTAATCTGATGTGCCCAAGCCAGATACCTGGCATCTTTTCTTGGATGCTAGTTCATTAATGTCGGGGCTCAAGCTTTGAGCTGAGGCAACCTTCATTATCGAACAAAGGTGTTCATCAGTCATTATATCTCGTCCACCCGGACCACAGTCTTGGGGGCGTGTCTTAAATGCACTGCCTTTAACGTACTCTACGAGCTATCGTCACGTCCGTTTTTCATCCATTCTAACAATGTGCCGACTCAGTCACAAGATATGTGCGGCTTCTGTACTCACACACGAGTGAATGCAATGCATACTTCATCAACAGTGATACAGGTTACACTGAGGGTGCCAGTATAATTTTTTTTAACACTGTTAGAAATATACACACCAAACAAGAATGACAAACACATTTCGGGAGAACATCCGCACCGTAACACAACATAAACACAATAGAACAAATACCCAGAATCCTTTGCAGCACTAACTCTTCCGGGACGCTACAAAATACACCCCCGCTATCACCAAACCTCACCCCCCCACACACACACACACCTTGTAGCGTCCCGGAAGAGTTAGTGCTGCAAAGGTTTCTGGGTATTTGTTTTGTTGTGTTTATGTTGTGTTACGGTGCGGATGTTCTCCCGAAATGTGTTTGTCATTCTTGTTTGGTGTGGATTCATAGTGTGGCGTATATTTCAAACAGTGTTAAAGTTTTTTATTCGGCAACCCTCAGTGTAACCTGTATCGCTGTTGATGAAGTATGCGTTGCATTCAATTGAGTGTGCGTGCAGAAGCCGCACATGTTATGTAACTGGGCCAGCACTCGTCGGACTGGCTGAAAAGCAGACGTGACGATTTTCGGGAGGGGCGTTGATGCTTGGAAGACTCCCGGGAGGGTTGGCAAGTATTAGAATTAGCGGTGAATGCGGTGTTACCGCGGCACCGCCGCAATATATAATCGTCGGACTGGCTGAAAAGCAGACGTGACGATTTTCGGGAGGGGCGTTGATGCTTGGAAGACTCCCGGGAGGGTTGGCAAGTATTAGAATTAGCGGTGAATGCGGTGTTACCGCGGCACCGCCGCAATATATAATCGGCGGGCCAGCTTTAGTGTTAATTTGATATCGCCTCAAGGGCCAAGTGAAATTACACGGCGGGCCAAACTTGGCCCGCGGGCCAGAGTTTGACACCCATGGTTTAGAGTGTCTTGGGAAGCAATGTCGAAATCTTAGGCCGTGTTCAAACTGTGGATAAATTCAGATATGTTTGCCCAGTGACCTGCATGGGATTTTTTCCATGTCAAAGTGCAATTCTGAAATGTTCAAATCCGACCACGGCCTCTTTCGTATGTGGATATAAATCAGATATCTATAGAATGTGACTGAACGCTCCGGTCTTCTTCATTCCATAACCAATACGCCATCAAGTAGCGATAAGCGTCATAATTCTTCACCAAATTAGACTGCTTCAAAATAAATAGTTGACAAATGAGCAGAAAACAGGAAAAAATAATGTTTTAGGAACTCACGTCAATGTTCCACCACTCCTGCCTCTGACGCTCTTCGGAGCAGACGTAGAAATGCCCCACAAACTGTGAGAGCCAAAATGCTTGCCCTCTTCCTTCCCAATCTTCTACGTGCAGTGATTGCATACAGAAAACGTTGACTTCGATTGCACAAAATCCTTGAAATTGTGACAAATGTGCCAGGACTGAGACCTACGTAGGACGTCATGATGTCTTGTCTGCATACGGTTCAGATTGCGTTCACATTAGACATTGCATTTTTTATGTTAAGTGAACTATTACATAAAAAGATCGGATTTGACAAAAAAAATCCGAATTGGACGTCCTACCCTGCAGTGTGAACGTAACCTTAGAGATGGCACAGTTTTTTAAGAGTTGAATAGTTTGGTTGACCTGACACGGTTAGTTTGAATCATGGGTTTTTTGGGGTGTCCAAACTACGGTCCGCGGTCCAAGTGCAGCCTCTCAGCGTCTTCAATTTGGCCCGCGACACGTAATGAGTTCAATAAATCATCGCACAGCGGAGTGCTTTCAAATTAATCTTAAATATCAGCCGGTTTCTGAATGCTACATGATTTGCTGTCATCTTGTGGACAATGTGAGTAAATCAAATCAATGACCCTTGAAAGTACTTTGCAATTATAGCACTGCATTTAGTTATGTGACACAATGCACAACAACCTTCCCTAGTCATGGTGCAAAAAAAAAAATGCGACTCACATAAAGGTCACAACACAACACACAACCTGCTCACTGAACTTTGTGGATATTATGAAAAACGTCCATAATGCCATAAAATGTTTTAAAATGACACCCATTGGAAAAATGTAAAACACTCTTTCCATAAAGAATATACAGTACATTTAATGATAGTTAATGTTAGTAGCCAAACTTTGCCAAATCGCTATCATTCGCTGGCGTAGTTTACATGTCCAAGGCTGGAAGAGAGCAGTAGATAATGCTAACAACACTTTGGAAAGTCAACACCCTGTAGGCATGGGCGTAAAGTTTCAAACAGCCACTTTAATTACCTCACTTTGGTAAACTCACGCTGATATGTCCTATTTCCTGGAGAAGCAGCGAACGTGCTAATCGCTAGCTAGCTTAGATAATGACACGAATACAAAACAAATGTACGTCTTTCTCCATTGCAAACGTCATACAACAATATAAACTTGCATAAACAGCCCATTACTACTACAAAACCTTTATTGCTAAATGTATTTCCATTTTGACGTACAGCATGCAAATGCATATCTTTTAAGTTGTAATATTTTCT
Source organism: Nerophis lumbriciformis (assembly GCF_033978685.3). Taxonomy (NCBI): domain Eukaryota; kingdom Metazoa; phylum Chordata; class Actinopteri; order Syngnathiformes; family Syngnathidae; genus Nerophis; species Nerophis lumbriciformis. Next base: position 20,445,553 of record NC_084570.2, on the reverse strand, counting down.
AATAATGCAACAAATATTATACTGTCATACATTACAAAAAATATTTTTGTGAGGAAAAAAACCTAAACATTTGCTTGGCTTATGGTTTTAAAGCAAGTTATCCATCAAATTGTACGCTCTAAAAATGACTACATTTTACAATAAAGTTTTCACAGCACATTACTGTAAGTAGAAAAACAGCCCCACTGTTTCATGGTACGATTCTGGCAACTCCGTTTTGGTACAGTTATTCAATTTACCATAGTATTCTATAAAAACAACAATTGTAGATTTTACAGTAAAAAAACAACAAAAAAACGGCAGGTCATTTGTTGAATTTTACCACAAAAAAACAGTAGTACTTTTTTCCATTTACAGTAACATGTGTAACAAACACAATACATTTTAGGATAAAATTCTGGCAACTGAACAAAATCTACAGATTTTTACAGTGTCCATATAAAAAAAAAATTAAAAATCAAATGCATAGGCAATTGCGTAGTAATATCCTCATTTTGCTTTAAACATTTATATTAATGTTATTCACTGTTAGAAGGGGCCCTGTGAGGGCGGCCATACCTTAATGAAACAGACTTTGACACCCCTACAAATTAATACGGAAGAAGATAAACATATTTATAGACTCAAATAACAATAATATGGCACATAAGAACCCACAACATTGTTTTTTTTTCCAGCCAAAGAAAGTATATCCTATGCTTTACCATAACAATGTAAAAGGTTAAAATAGTCTGCTTCTTTTTCTCTTCCCCCCTCTTTATATCCTTTTTGTTATTCACGAATTCTATACATTTATATACTGTTGCATTTGAAGTGGTTGTAATGTTGATAATACAGGTAATTCAAATCAATTTTGTTTTTACTATTAGTATTTTTAATGTTCCATTTGTAGTGCAATAATGTTCAACGCCATTAATGTATTGTTACTATCGACTTCACAATTTCTTCTTTATAATTTTTGTGATCATATTTGTATATGTCGTATTTGCTGAGGTAGTTCTGTTATTGTTGTTGTTGTCTCCCTCTGTTTTATCACCGCATTTTCCCCCTCTGTGTTCTTTTTCTTAACTTCTGCACCAAACAGTAAATAAATGCATCTAATAAAGTCAAATACAAATCGGGAAACCGGAAGTAAGGGCATCTGCACAGCAGATATGGGCATCCATATCAACAATATGATTTGCGTGAGTGGCCGAACAGATCAAGAAAACAACAAAAACCACAGCTATTACTGTATGCATCCACCCCCAGTACTAGTCATGTATTTACATAAAGCAAGTAGCACACAGGTGCTACATTTTGAATGATTTAGAAAGATCGTGCAGAAGGCGAGCACATCCCCCATATCCGTGCTCCCCTGAACACGACACACACTTCAAATCCAACAAGCAGCTGCATCGCCGGCCAAATGACTGAGTACAATGCGCCCAAACTGCTAATCAGCATGAGAACAACTGCTGTTTTGTGTGCATCGCACAGACACGCCGGGCGGTCCACCTACACTGCAGCGTCTCGGCGCGGTTCTCCTGGATCATGATGCACAGCTGCAGGACCAGCTGAGGTGCCGACTCCAGGAAAGTCTCCAGCAGCCGGAGCATGTTGACGTCGGCATACTCGAACATCATGGCCCAGTACCAGCGGCGCTGGTGCTCCTTTTGGCGACGGGACATGATGCCCAGGTACAGTGTTCTGATGTACCTGCACGGGTCACAAGGAATACACATCATTCATGAGATTATACTTGCACTTCGAAAAGATAAAACAATGTTTTAATTCAGTTGGAATTCAACATGTTTATTACTGTGTGAATGCTTGTGCACATGCAATTCTACACTAAAAAAATTATCTATTCATTGTCATTCCGCTGCAAGGGTTTGACGGAGGCCACAGCCCACAGTTTTCATCCGATCAGAAATTTAAAAAAATATATACCCCAGATTACCCAGAATTCCCAGGTTTCCGGGACATTTTTCCCATTGAAAATGAATGGGGCCTTCCTCGAACTAGCACCATTCCCACATTTCTCAACCGTTCCACCATCCACACACTCCACTCACCTTGGATAAATATAAATAACATCCTATAATTTGATTTTGATATAATTTTTTTATCTTGATAGATTGAAAATGAACACCACTGATGAACATTATCACATAATTTGTTCAGAAAGTATAAATAACGACAAATAAAGATAGAACACTATTAACCGCAACATGTAAGTATAAAAAACCCCCCAACAATATTATGATTCGTACATTTTCAGGATGTACCTGTTCTATTTTTGAACAAAGAAAAAATCTGGAATTGTCTTTATTTTTAAGTTATCGTGCCGTGATTTTACTAGTGCGGCACACTTGGGAGTAGGTTTTTCTCCATGTGGCCCCCCATCTAAAATGAGTTTAACACCCCTGGTCTACATCATGACCTTAAATTGGAGAAATATTCGATAAAACTATGCAGTGTTTATAATGTAATGTAATCATAATATATAATAGTAACGCAGGTAACTATTTAAAAGGATATACACTTGTATTTATCATTACTGTAGAATTGTTTACTATTGTACTGTAATTGGAAGGTAAATAACTCATCCTCAATAAATAAAAAAAGCAAAAAATTAAATGGGCTCATTTCTGTAAGCAAAAATTTAACCTAAATAGATATTGAATATCTTAAAGTGTATTTTTTTTTCCCAGTTGGAAAAATTAGGTCTGACGTCTTTTTGTTCATCGCCATCACGTAATCACGGCTGCATTATCGTTTATTCGTCTGTGATTATGGGCTCTTATTGCCCATCCGATTGAGGCTGGAATATTCCCACAACGGGATATTTGGCTTTGTAATCTGATGTTTTTCCTACTAATTTGTGTTAGTTTGCGGAACTTCTTACTGGCGAGTCGCGAGGCTCTCTGTTCCGTGAGTGTGTGTTGGCGGCGGCCGACAAAGATTGTTAATGACTGAAAAGAGGGGTCACTCTGTTCAGTTAATTCCACTGTTGAACAAAGGCATTGTACAAAGTGAGACGTCTTTTTTCCTGTTTGAAGCGAGAGACGAACAAACGTGACGCTCAACAATTCTGATTGCCAAACGTGGCTGTCACTCAAATGCCGGTGACGGCTGAGGGAAAAAAAACACCTTAGCCTCTATTTCAAAGGAATCTGTTTTAGGCCCTGTTTACATTAAGCTGGATAACTCCTTAAAGGAATAATTATTTAGCCTAACCATCGTGTCAGCCACACTAAACCATCGTTTAAGGTCCCCCTCCTTGGATAATTTTTTACAAGGGTAAGTACGCAGTGGGGCTTCACGGTGGCAGAGGGGTTAGTGCATCTGCCTCACAATACGAAGGTCCTGAGTAGTCTTGGGTTCAATCCCGGGCTCGGGATCTTTCTGTGTGGAGTTTGCATGTTCTCCCCGTGACTGCGTGGGTTCCCTCCGGGTACTCCGGCTTCCTCCCACCTCCAAAGACATGCACCTGGGGATAAGTTGATTGGCAACACTAAATTGGCCCTAGTGTGTGGATGTGAGTGTGAATGTTGTCTGTCTATCTGTGTTGGCCCTGCGATGAGGTGGCGACTTGTCCAGGGTGTACCCCGCCTTCCGCCCGATTGTAGCTGAGATAGGCTCCAGCGCCCCCCGCGACCCCAAAGGGAATAAGCGGTAGAAAATGGATGGATGGAAGTACGCAGTGTATTTCTTGAATCTCCGGCTTTTAGTTTTGTATGGACTCATCGATCGTTTACAAACTGAGTTCGGAGAGGAAGTGACGCCAGAAAGAACGCGCCACAGCCAGCTTCATAACAACCTGTTTCCACTCGGAGGTAAACACTAGAACAGAGGTTCTTAACCTTGTTGGAGGTACCGAATCCCGGCCACCAGTTTCATATGCGCATTCACCGAACCCTTCTTTAGTAAAAAATAAAATGATGTTTTTTTTTCAAATTCAAGACAAAGTTATATGTTTTTGGTAACACTTTAGCATGGGGAACATATTCTAAGTAACAAAGACTTAATTTAGAGTTTTTAGGACACTAGGGGAACATATTCTAAGTAACAAAGACTTCATTTAGAGTTTTTTGGTTAGGGTTAGGGTTAGAGGGTTAGGACCAGGGTCAGAGGGTTAGGGTTATAATAAGGCCATGCCGAATAAGGCATTAATAAGTACTTAATAATGACTAGTTAAGAGCCAAGGTGTTACTAATTTGCATGTTAATAAGCAACTAATTAATGGTGAATATGTTCCCCATACTAAAGTGTTACTATGTTTTTTTACTGGTGCACAAAATGAACCGTGCATGAACATCACCTTGTTCAAACAACAGAACCAACACAGTGCATAAACTCACAACAAATTACACACCTGCAAATCAGTCTGACTTCTGCTGTTGTCGTATCTGTAATACGCCGATAGGGAGAAGTTTTTATTTACACAATGAGTCGGGTGTGTTTTGACGTCCGCCGAACCCCTGAGCCCGACTCACCGAACCCCTAGGGTTCGATCGAACCCAGGTTAAGAACCACTGCACTAGAAAGATGGATGCGAGTCATCCAGACATGCCCGTATTTCCCCTTCCTCTACATGTACAGACGCTTGTGGAAATCACACATGAAGACCTTAAGAGAAAGCGATTGCAGCTATTTGGGATACAACACTTCTCAGACGGCAAGAGAACTTTCCAATGTCCATGTCAGCTGTGATTCTACTTACCGAAAAACTTTGTCCATTTGCCAAAGGAGAGACAACGAGAATGCAGGCTACCGTGGATGTGATAAAAAAAAAGGTAGCGTGTGCTTTGTATTACCTGGCCGTCGAGGGAAGACTACGGAAAACATCGAATGCATTTGGACTGGCAAAGCAGACTGTATCAGTTATAGTCAGCCATGTATGTCGTGGACTCAACGTCTCGGTCCAGAGTATATAAAGTCACCAAAAACGAATGGACAATGAAGGTGAAGGCAAAAGAGTGAGGAGTGTCCTGACCCGATATCTAGATCCCTAGATTGATTGATGTAAAATGTTCTTTATCACATTGTTTAATTTCACCTGTCCATTAAAGATTTGATTAATTTATAATGGCTCAGGTGTGATTCACTACAATAGGGCCCCACAGCACACTGGATTCCAGTTCATTGAAATACCACAACACTGGATATTGTTCAGATAAGTTACATTTAATGTAAGATGTTGCACACAAAGCAACACTGGAGATGACTATGACGTGCGCATTTTCCGCGCATGCGTACTAGGTTGCGTTGCGCCGGCGGACGGAGGGGCCGGGGGTCTTAAACAACCATCGTGTGTGTGTGAACAAGGATAAGGTTAGTTGGGATTTACCCTGGATAACCTTAGCCGACTTAGTGTAGAAGGGGCCTTAATGACTGAAATTCTGCTGCGACAACTCTAGCTCTAATTATCAATCAATTCCTTTATTGTCATTGTCATAATAACACTTAAGTCATACATGAACAACAAGATTTTGTTTGAGCTTTGTCCAGCGACATAGAAACTGCATTGATGTGCAGGTTGACAATAGTTTACATTTTAGCATTGTCAGGAAGATCGCAATAAGAGGGACGTGGGGGTGGGAACAGTCAGATGTCTGATGGGTGTTACGTTGATTCAATTATGAAAATATTAGAATCACAAATAATGGTACTTTGCAAAAATTCCTTTACCACCAATGAAAAAAACGATAAACGAGGGATCCCTGTAGTACATATGACTTACACATTTTGAACAACAATAAAATAACTATTTATAGTCAGAACATTTTCTATGTACTTTTGTGTTCTACTTGCCTTTTGGACAAGAGCAATGCTAAACATTAATGACGTGAGGCTCTTGAAGTTGGGATACAAATATTTTTGAGGCTTCTCCTTCTGATCTTGTGAACAAACAAGCGAGCAAATGAAAGATGCTCCGTTTTTGTTGTTGATACACAGCAGCAGATCATGTGGGGTTGAATGTAGGCAAAGATTTCAATTAAAAAGCCCCCTAGGCACTGAATGTGTGTGTGTGTGTGTGTGTGTGTGTGTGTGTGCACATAGTTTAATGATATTCCACGTGTGCACAGGCATCAGCGCATGCTTTTACAGAATGCCTGGTGCTGCGTGTTGCCATTAGAGTCATGTGCGTTTTAGAAAGTAGCAATTCCAGCCACATAGCATGAATAATACAGCACACACACACACGCCCTAATGCAAGCTCTTCCAACAGCAGGAAGTGAGGAATTTTGGATCACAATATGCTTTGACCTTGAGTCCATAACTATAATAAACAAAACAAAAAAACAGCATTTTGATTAGAAATGGTTGTAAAGCCAGCAATATTAAGGTTTAAAGCAGGTGTGCACAAACTTTTTCCCCTGAGGGCCACAGACTGACAAAATCAAAGGATGTGGGGGCCATTTTGGAATTGCTCACCTTCAAAACCAGCACGATGTTTTTCCAAAAGAACAGGACATTTTCTTGTGAATGCTGAAGAGCCAACGCCAGACTGCAATACTAACTGTTAGCATCAAGTAACAAAAAATGAGCAAACTTAGCTAAAAAAGCTAACAGTACTATGCTAACATGTTAAAAATTACATGCTTACAGTTAGCATAAGTGAAATACCAAAATATATGACACTGAGGTGTATACCTGCTAAATTAGCTGAAAAAACTAGCATGCCTATATTATCATGCTAAAATGCTAACTGTAACATGTGTCAAGTGCCAAAATATAATACTCTGAGGTAGGGCTGTGCAATATATCGAATATACTCGATATATCGAATATACTCGATATATCGAATATACTCGCTATATCGCGGGTTTGTCTCTGTGCGATGTAGAAAATGACTATATCGAGTATTCGAGTATACGTTCTCACGCAGTTGCTTTTAGCTGCGGGCATTACACTACAGGCTCTTCTCACTCTTTCTTGTCTCTCCTTCTCACAGAGACATAAAACAAGCGCACCTTCTTACATACGTCACATACTGTCGCGCGTGCAATGTCATACGCCCTCGCGGAGCAGAGAGGTAGCAGCATAGGTAAAGTTAGCTGTGGCAGGTGGTGCAAGCGGAGCGGTTCGAGTGGTAATACGAGAGAGAGAAGGTGTGAATCTGGTAACAAATGGAGGAAGAAGAATGAATTCCCAAGAAAAACAGCACGGGGTCCGTCGTCTGGCCGTGATTTGGCCTCAAGCGGGAAGATGTTGAACAGACAACCGTAATATGTCAAGTATGCGGCAAAAGCGTTGCTACAAAAAGTAGCAGCACTACTAATTTGTAGCATCATTTGAAAAGTCACCCGCTAGAGAATGAAGAGTGCTTGAAACGCCGCATGTCAACATCTCTGGCCAGTGCCACAGCCAACAAAATGCCGAAGCAACCAGCACTGACCCAATTGAGCCTGGCGTCTTCCATTTCCACATCAACACGTACACTATTTGATTTCCTATTATGCAGCTAATTTTTATTTGACACTTTTTGAAATATCTTGTGTGGCATCATGCACAAAAGTGCACTTTATTGGTTTTAAACTATTGTAGTGGCGTTCTGTACAAAAAGTGCACTTTAATTTAGTGTTGTTTTGATATGTCATCTTAGTGACATCATGCACAAAAGTGCACTAATAGCTTGTTTTAAAATGTCTCTGACAATCTTGCACTTTCTGTTTGGGAAATAACATGAATGTTTTTTCACTGCTTAATAACTGTTTAATAAATACAGTTTTGGTCAATTGACTTAGTTGTGATTTCCCTCTCTGCATGAAAGTTTAAAATGAGCATATATTAATGCAGTATGAAGAAGAATGTTTTAATGTAGACACATAGAATCATCATACTGCTGTGACTATATGCATCAAGTGTTCATTCAAGGCTAAGGCAAAATATCGAGATAAATATCGTGTATCGTGACATGGCCTAAAAATATCAAGATATTAATAAAAGGCCATATCGCCCAGCCCTAATCTGAGGTGTTTACCTGAAAAATGTGTTTAAAAGCTAGCATGCTAACATTAACATGCATCAAAAAAAAGCAAGCATACTAACGTGAGCATAAATAACAACTCTGAGGTGTATACCTGCAAAAAAGCTAGCTTGCTAATATTAGAATGCTAAGGATTCCACCGTGAGCTGTTAAAAAATTAGCTACAGGTCACACTGCGGACACTCGTGATTTAGGCCCCCGTTTACACTGCCCACCAAATCAGATTTGTTTTGCCTTCGAATGACACGGATCAGATTTTTCTTGCCGGTCTAATCGCTCCAAAGTGCTTCAAATCTTGTCTTTTCGCATTAGATTCAGGCCACATCAGGAGGTAGCAATCGAATCCGATTGGGATCCGATCTTTTCAAATGTGACTTCAGTCAAATACGACTTTTTCGTCAACTTTGGGTGAGCTACGAAAGACACAGCCTGCCAGCGGAAGTGCATACTTCATCACGACATCCGGTTTCGACAGCCGAAATTTTGGTGCATCCCTGGTCAATAGTGCGCTAATAATAGTCTATATGTAATATATGAATATATATTTTAATCTGAGAAACAGTGATTGTTGAAGGACTGGAATTGACGCTGTGGTGAATTTGCTTACATGTTAATAACTACATCGCATAAGTTGTTTACGTAAGTGAGTAGAAAAATAAAGCTGGTGTCTGTGTAGCCTCTATTTAACAGCCATAAAAAGATTAGAACTCTCCAAAATATATTACACTATACATACAGTGCAGGCCAAAAGTACTGCCTTCTCATTCAATGTGTTTTTATTTTCATGACTATTTACATTGTAGATTGTCACTGAAGGAATCAAAACTAGAATAGAATAGAAAGTACTTTATTGATCCCTGGGGGAAATTCAGCACCACAGTTCGCTCACAATAGACAAGAATAATAATAAATAATATAATATATATAAAGGGAATAAGCGGTAGAAAATGGATGGATAGATGGATATAATATATTATATATATAATATATAAATATATACTACATATACTACATATACTCTACTCTACACTCTACAAACTATGAATGAACTTAACAAAAAAAGGTGAAATAACTAAAAACATGTTTTATACTCTAGTTTCTTCAAAATAGCCACCCTTTGCTCTGATAACTGCTTTGCACACTCTTGGCATTCTCTCTATTTCAGTCACCTCCATTTCAGGTGACTACCTCTTGAAGCTCTTCGAGAGAATGCCAAGAGTGTGCAAAGCAGTAGTCAGAGCAAAGGGTGGCTATTTTGAAGAAACTAGAATATAAAATATGTTTTCAGTTATTTCACCTTTTTTTTGTTAAGAACATAACTCCACATGTGTTCATTCATAGTTTTGATGCCTTCAGTGACAATCGACAATGTAAATAGGCATGGAAATAAAGAAAATGTATTGAATGAGAAGGCGTGTCCAAACTTTTGGCCGGTACTATATATTCATACATACATTATATTTAGAGATGTCCGATAATGTTGGACTGCCGATATTATTGGCCGATAAATGCTTTAAAATGTAATATCGGAAATTATCGGTATCGCTTTCAAAAAGTAAAGTTTATGACTTTTTAAAACGCCGCTGTGTACACGGACATAGGGAGAAGTACAGAGCGTCAATAAACCTTAAAGGCACTGCCTTTGCGTGCCTGCCCAGTCACATGATATCTACCGCTTTTCACTCACACAAGTGAATGCAAGGCATACATGGTCAACAGCCATACAGGTCACACTGAGGGTGGCCGTATAAACGACTTTAACACTGTTACAAATATGCGCCACACTGTGAACCCACACCAAACAAGAATGACAAACACATTTCGGGAGAACATTCGCACCGTAACACAACATAAACACAACAGAACAAATACCCAGAACCCCTTGCAGCACTAACTCTTCCGGGACGCTACAATATACACCCCCGCTACCCCATACCCCCCCCCAACCCCGCCCACCTCAACCTCCTCATGCTCTCTCAGGGGGAGCATGTCCCAAATTCCAAACTGCTGTTTTGAGGCATATTAAAAAAAATAATGCACTTTGTGACTTCAATAATAAATATGGCAGTGCCATGTTGGCATTTTTTTCCCCATAACTTCAGTTGATTTATTTTGGAAAACCTTGTTACATTGTTTAATGCATCCAGCGGGGCATCACAACAAAATTAGGCATAATAATGTGTTAATTCCACGACTGTATACCGTATTTTTCGGAGTATAAGTCGCACCAGAGTATAACTCGCACCTGCTGAAAATGCATAATAAAGAAGGGCAAAAACATATACAAGTCGCTCCTGAGTATAAGTCGCACCCCCGGCCAAACTATGAAAAAAACTGCGACTTATAGTCCGAAAAATACGGTATATCGGTATCGGTTGATATCGGAATCGCTAATTAAGAGTTGGACAATATCAGAATATCGGATATTGGCAAAAAAAAGCCATCATCGGACATCTCTAATTATATTACTTTCATTTAATTTCACGTAAAAAAAAAAAACACTCATTATTAAGGTGAATTTTATTTTATTTTGTAGTAGTAGCGACTTCCTTGTTCATTTACGTTATTCGGTGAACTTCCTTTGTTGCATGCAAGTGACCACATTGGAGCCACATTGGGGCCACATTGGAGCCACATTGGGGCCACATTGGGGCCTGTGCGCATTCACACTACAGTCTGTTAAAGATCACATTTGACTTGTAGTGTAAACAGTCAGCTAAAAAAAAAAAAAAAATCTGATTAAAAAAAAAAAAAAAAATCACACATTTGGGCATCTTTGGCCTGCAGTGTAAACATAGTCCTAAAGGTATGATCATGTGACCCTGACAGCTGCTTGCGCTGGATAATTGCAAACAATACAGAGTGGATCCTATATACACCAACCCTCCCCCATCACTCTCTTTTTTTCTTCCACCCCCCACCACCCTTTTTTTTCCTGGTGTTGTGTGCAAGCAATCTTTTCCCACATCTTCCCCTTCATCCTACATCCCATCATCAACTCCATCCTCTCTCCTGCACCTTCTTCTTGTGCCTCTGCTCTCTCTTCCCAGTGCTCCTCCATCCTCTCCATTTTCGCAATCCATCCCAATCAGTTCCCCCTCTCCTTATGTCCCTTACACTTTCCCCAGGTAGGAGGGTCCATTGCAAAGGACACGTGTGTGTGTGTGTGTGTGTGTGTGTGTGTGTGTGTGTGTGTGTGTGTGTGTGTGTGTGTGTGTGTGTGTGTGTGTGTGTGTGTGTGTGTGTGTGTGTGTGTGTGTGTGTGCATTGGAGGCTGGTTGTTTTAACCCTACAACTGTGTAGGCGGGGGGCTGCAGTGGCGTTCCCTCCTTACATACCCGGATGTAAACACACTTACTCGATAGTATTGGCCCAGAGGCCAGTGGACACCATAACGGAGTTTTCTCAGAGAGCAAAGAATAAGGCAAAAGGGAATGAGATGGTACAGAAAAATATAAAGACACGGAGGCGACAGATATATTTTTTTCACACACCCATTGAGAGAGCGGTGTGAAGTGTGTGTCGTTACGGATCATAAGTTATTCTAAAATACATTTTCTGACTCGTCAAAATCTCCCCAAACTAGTCCCATTCGTTTGTGATGCAAAATGTTTTTTGTCTAATTGTTATAGTTTTTATGTTACTACTGTTTTGTGATTCATAACCAGCCCCCGCCCCCAACTTGTCAAAAGCTGATTTATAACCAGCCCCTCCCCCACCTTGCTAAAACCTCCCCAAACTTTTCCCAGTTGTACAAACACTTCTCATCTAACTATTATAGTGTGTATGTTATGAGGATGGTTATGAATCGTAGCATGTTAATAACATAAAAAACATAATAGTTAGCACAAACGATTGGGACAAGTTTTGGGTCGATTTTGACAAGGTTACGGGGCTAGTTATGAATATTAACGTCATAAAAACCATAAAACGTGAATTACCGTCTTTTTCGGACTATAAGTCGCAGTTTTTTTCATAGTTTGGCCGGGCTCCAGTGCGACTTATATATGTTTTTTTCCTTCTTTATTATGTATTTTCGGCAGGTGCGACTTATACTCCGGTGCGACTTATACTCCGAAAAATACGGTACATAAAAACATTAAGAGTTTTTAGACAAGTTAAAATACTTTTGCAGCACAAAATATAACAAAAACTGACAGGCCAAGTTTAGGGGGATTTTGACAATGTGGGGGGGCTGGTTATGAATCATTAAATGTTAACATACAAACTATAAAAAAGTATACAAATATTGCAGCACAAATGTACCACAAACGAATGGGACAATGGTTGGTTATGAATGAAAGCATGTTAATAACATTAAAAACATAATAGTTGGCACAAACAATTGGGACAAATTTGGGTTGATTTTGACATTATTAGTGGGCTAGTTATGAATAATAACGTCATAAAAACCATGAAACGTGAACAACACATAAAAACTGTAATAGTTAGACAAAAGTATTTTGCAGCACAAACCAGCAGAAATATAACACAAACAAATAGGACAAGTTTGGGTTGATTTTGACATGGTTAGTGGTCTAGTTATGAATAATAACGTCATAAAAACCATGAAACATGAATTACATAAAAACTATAATAGTTAGACAAAAGACTTTTGCAGCACAAACCAGCAGAAATATAACAAACAAATAGGACAAGTTTAGGGGGATTTTGACAAGGTGGTGGTAATGGGGGGGCTGGTTATGAATCATAAAATGTTAATAACATAAAGACTATAATAGTTAGTCAAAGAAAATACAGCACAAATGTACCACAAACGAATGGGACAATAGTTGGTTATGAATAATAGCATGTTAATAACATAAAAAACATAATAGTTGATACAAACTTAGCACAAACGATTGGGACAAGTCTGAGTTGATTTTGACAAGGTTAGGGGGCTAGTTATGAATGACAACATCATAAAAACCATAAAACGTGAATAACATAAAAACTGTAATAGTTAGACAAAATACTTTTGCAGCACAAACCAGCAGAAATATAACACAAACGAATAGGACAAGTTTAGGGGGATTTTGACAAGGTGGGCGGGGTGGGGGTCTGGTCATTAATCATAAAATGTTCATAACATAAAAGCTATCATAGTTGAAAAAAATTACAGCACAAATGTACCACAAACGAATCATGGGACAATAGTTAGTTATAAATAGTAGCATGTTAATAACATAAAAAACATAAAACCTTAATATCATAAAAACTATAATAGTCAGCACAAACTTAGACTTAAACAAGTTGAAGGGGATTTTGATAAGGTGTGTGTGTGTGGGGGGGCTAGTTATGAATCATAAAATGTTACTAACATAAAAACTATAACAGTTAGTCAAACAATTGCAGCACAAATGTACCACAAACGAAGGTGGTTGTTATGAATCTTAACATGTTAATAACATAATAGTTAAAATAGTTAACACAAACCAGCACAAATGATTGGGTCAAGTTCGGGGGGATTTTGACAAAGTTAGTGGTCTAGTTATGAATAATAAAATCATAAAAACCATAAAACGTGAATAACATAAAAACTGTAATAGTTAGACAAAAGTATTTTGCAGCACAAACCAGCAGAAATATAACACACATAAATATGCCAAGTTTAGGGGGATTTTGACAAAGTGGTGGTGCTGGTTATGAATCATAAAATGTTAACATAAAGACTATAATAGTTAGTCAAAGAAAATACAGCACAAATCTACCACAAACAAATGGGACAATAGTTGGTTATGAATAGTAGCATGTTAATAACATAAAAAACATAATAGTTGGCACAAATGTAGCACAAACAATTGGGACAAGTCTGAGTCGGTTTTGACATTGTTAGTGGGCTAATTATGAATAATAACGTCATAAAAACCATAAAATGTGAACAACATAAAAACTATAATAGTTAGACAAAAGACTTTTGCAGCACAAACCAGCAGAAATAACAATTAGGACCCGTTTAGGGGGGTTTTGACAAGGTGGGGGGGGGGGGGGGGGGGTTATGAATCATAAAATGTTAATAACATAAAAACTATAATAGTCGAAAAAAACAACTGTGAATTACAGCATGTTAATAACATAAAAAACATAAAATGTTAATAAAATAAAAACTATAATAGTCAGCACAAATGATTGGGACAAGTTTAGGGTGATTTTGACAAGGTGGGGGGGGGAGCTGGTTATGAATCATAAGATGTTACTAACATAAAAGTTATATTATTTAGTACGAATGATTGGGTCAAGTTTGGGGTGATTTTGACATGGTTAGTGCATGGTCTAGTTATGAATAATAAATGAACCATAAAACGTGAACAACATAAAAACTATAATAGACAAAAGACTTTTGCAGCACAAACAAGCAGAAATATAACACAAATGAATAGAACGAGTTTAGGGGGATTTTGACAAGGGGGGGCAGTTTATGAATCATAAAATGTTAATAACATAAAAACATCTATCATAGTCGAAAAAAATTACAGCACAAATGTACCACAAACGAGTAATGGGACAATAGTTAGTTATGAATAGTAGCATGTTAATAACATAAAAAACATAAAATGTTAATAACATAAAAACTATAATAGTCAGCACAAACGATTGGGACCTTCAGTTTAGATTTTGAGAAGGTGGGGCGGCTGGTTACGAATCATAACATGTTACTAACATAAAAACTATAACAGTTAGTCCAAAAATTTGCAGCACAAATGTACCACAAACAAAGTTGGTTGGTTATGAATCATAACATGTTAATAACATAAAAGTTATAATAGTTAGCACAAACCAGCACAAATGATTGGGTCGATTTTGACATGGTTAGTGGGCTTGTTATGAATAATAATATTATCATAAAAACCATTAAAACGTAAACAACATAAAAACTATTATTAGTTCGACACAAACATTTCTGCTGCACAAACGATTGGGGCACGTTTGAGGAGACTTAAAATTGTAATTATATATAAACTATAATATTTAGTCAAAATAATTTTGCAGCACAAACGAATATGACACGTTTGGGGGAAATTACTTTCAGCACACACACACAAGAACACACACCCACACACACACGTTACCATGAATCCACAACTGTGGATCAGTAATGGTAACATTCAAAGAACCTTACGTGATGTATGAACTCCAACAGGCTTCACTACACATGTAAAATCAGTGAAGCGTGATAGCTGAACACTCCTCTCAGCTTCATCTACATTTTGCTTGTGCCATTTAACAAGTGGAGTTCAGGTTTGTGGGCAGCACGGTGGAACAGGGGTTAGTGCATCTGCCTCACAATACGAAGGTCCTGAGTAGTCTTGGGTTCAATCCCGGGCTCGGGATCTTTCTGTGTGGAGTTTGCATGTTCTCCCCGTGACAGCGTGGGTTCCCTCCGGGTACTCCGGCTTCCTCCCACCTCCAAAAACATGCACCTGGGGATAGGTTGATTGGCAACACTAAATTGGCCCTAGTGTGTGAATGTGAGTGTGAATGTTGTCTGTCTATCTGTGTTGGCCCTGTGATGAGTTGGCGACTTGTCCAGGGTGTACCCCGCCTTCCGCCCGACTGTAGCTGAGATAGGCTCCAGCGCCCCCCCGCGACCCCAAAGGGAATAAGCGGTAGAAAATGGATGGATGGAGTTCAGGTTTGTGTGTGTGTGTGTGCTTGTATTTCTACCCTTCTTGAGACATCAACAAGGACCGATAATCAAGTTAGGACATAAATCATGGTCCCAATATGGAAAACCATTGCATTTAATAGAGAATGTCTCATTTGCACCCCTGGTGGTGAAATCTATCAAAATGAGGGTGGTCCCAAAAAGGAGGGATTTTTCAAATTGACTGTGTGTTGGTTTTAAACGTAAACAAATAACAAGTGTGTGTAAAAAATTGAAATGCGCCCCCTTTAGCCAAAATTAATTAAAAAAAGAAAATAAATATGTAATACAGAGACATACTGTAATAATTTGAAGTAAATAATGAAGATTAAAAATCAATTACAAACAACAACAAAAATTTCTCACAATGTGTCGACTTTTTTCTTATAAAATTGGGAACAATTTCTCATATTCTTTCTGTCTCTGTAATATTACATTTTCTCGTAAAATTATTACTTTTTTATGTAAAATTATTACTTTTTAATGCAAAATGGTCATATAAAATTCTGACTTTTATCACAATATTGCCAATTTTTTTGTTGTTCTTGTAAAATAGTGACATTTTGGAGTAAAATTATGACTTTTGTCATCATTTTGCCAAGTAAAATTCTGATTATTATTATAATATTGCCAACATTTTAAAGTTTTCTTATAAAATTGTGACTTTTGTTGAGTAAAATTACGACTCTTTTCATAAAATTGCCAAAATTCTAAGCTTTTCTTGTAAAATCGCGACTGTTATTGAGTAAAATTCCAACTTTTATCACAATATTGCACAGATGTTCAGTTTTTCTTGTAAAATTTTAACTTGCGTTGAGTAAAATTATGACTTTTATATTAATACTGCCAACATTCTAAGTTTTTCTTGTGAAATTGTAACCTTTTTCTTGTGAAATTCCAACTCATTTTTCACAACAAGCTTTTAAGTATTTGCATAGTATGTATATATTATTAATGTTGTAAATACAAATCTTTATATATCTAGAAAGGGTGGTCTTAAAGAGGTAGGCATTTTTCGGAGGGCTCAAGAAGGTAACAGATACAAGAATGTGCGTGTTTGTGTGTGTGTGTTCTTGTATTTCTAACCTTCTTGAGACATCAACAAGGAAAAGTACCTTCCATATGAGGACCGGTGAACCCAAATCATGGTCCCAATACGGAAAAACTATTGCATCTGATAGAAAATGTTTCATTTGCACCACTGGTGGTGAAATCTATCAAAATTAGGGTGTGTCGGTTTTAAAAGTGCTCCCCCTCTGGTCAACATATGAAATAACAAGTGTGTGTAAAAATTTGAAGTGTTCCTCTCTGGCCAACGGATGTAATAACAAGTGTGTGTAAGAAATTGAAATGTGCCCCCTTTGGCCAAAATAAATTTAAAAAAATAAATACATCTGTATATAGAGACATACTGTAATAACTTG
The DNA here is from genome assembly GCF_033978685.3 of Nerophis lumbriciformis. NCBI lineage: Eukaryota > Metazoa > Chordata > Actinopteri > Syngnathiformes > Syngnathidae > Nerophis > Nerophis lumbriciformis. Next base: position 20,428,506 of record NC_084570.2, on the reverse strand, counting down.
AAGTAAATAATGAAGATTAAAAACCAACTACAAACAGAAAATACAAAATAAAAAAATAAAATAAAAGCTTACCTTTTTTATATGTGCATAGTATGTATGTATTATTGATGTTGTAAATACAAATCTTTATATATCTAGAAAGGGTGGTCCGAAAGAGGTGGGCATTTTCCCACAGGTCTCAAGAAGGTCACAAATACAAGAATGTGTGTGTATGTGTGTAAACCGTGCGTTTGTGTGAGCGTGTGAGTGTGCACGTGTGTATGGGCGTGCAAGTGGGTGTGTTTGCGTGCGTGTGCGCGCCCCCAGCAGCAGCCCACTTACCGCCACACTTGCCCCAGCTGCAGGATGTGAACGGCGGCCTGCCACAGCCAGATGGTGGCCAGCTGCAGGCGGTCCCTGCCGGGATAGTGGCACCCCGGGGCCACCGAGCCCCGCTTTGTCAGACCCTCCACCTCCCCGAGCCCCCCGCCGGTGTAGTCCTGCACAAACCAGCGGAAACTCAGGATCTGCACCAGCACGGAAGGCACCAGCACGAAGAAGAGCGTGAGGCCGAACCACAGGTAGTCCCGCCGCTGGTAGTAGTCCAGCGCCAGGCACAGGTCCGTGCCCACGTCCCAGAAGAAGACGAGGAGGGCCAGGATGATCCAGAGGCAGTCCAGCCACAGCTGCTCCCGGGGCGGGCAGTGAGTCTCCCGGACGCCGACCCCCCCGGACTGTCCGCCGCCGACCAGAGAGCCGAGGCAGGCGGAGCGGCAGCCCCAGTAGCACGCCGACGAGCGGCAGCACTGGCAGATGTGGAGCGCGGCGGAGTCCAGGGGCTCGTCCGCGTCGACGTCGTAGAAGTGGGCGAAACCCATCCCGGCTTTACCGTCCGACTGCGCGGCCATGTTCCCCTTCCCGCTCGTACCCTCCGGCGAAAAACACGACAGTCGCCCCGTGGTTCTTCCGCGTCACTCCTCAGATACCTGCTGTACGCTTCCCTCTGGGTCTCCTTCCAGCCCGGACCGAGAGGAGCCATCAGAGCCCCTCGCCCCGGTCCATCAGAGACACCGTCACCGCATCAGCACCGGAGACCTCATCTGGTCCTGCACGCGCCGTCATCTCCAGCCGATGACGTCATGCATCGTGCTTTTATTTATTTATTAATTTTTTTTAAGCCGGTGTGTGGAAAAACGTCTTTTGGTTACTCTCACCTTGCCCTCCGAAACCTTTCCGTGTCCGGGCAGCAGTGCCAGCTAGGTGCGGCCCATGCCCGGTCCTGTCCCGTCGCCGCGCCCTCTAGCGGAGAACAACTTCAGCCCTGTGTGACACATCTGCACGCGCATGCGCAGAGCAAGTGCGGGCTTCGAGGAATGACGGAATGTGCTCTGGGGGAAAAACACCTCCACCTGACATTCTAGCCTACGTCATCATCACACGTTTAGCTGTGTGTGAAGGAAAAAAAAAAAAAAATCCCAAAATAGGTTAAGTCAGTGGTTCTTAAACCTTTTTCACCAAGTACCACCATAATGACCAACATTAAAATACAGTAGCATAGTAGGCCTACGTTTTCATTAAAAACAAGGTCGAGGATTTATCTAACAAGTTTATATAGTATTTTTGGCAACAGTGACAATACACACAGTTTGAACAGTAACACTTTGTTTGAATATAGGAAAATAAAACACTGTATTTTAATCAAGTGATTTTTTTTTTTGGCTTACCACTAGATGCAGCCTGCACACCACTAGTGGTACACGTACCGCTATCCAATAGAACATATATAGAAATTATCGTATATTCCATGACATATTTGTCCCCTCTGTTTTTTAGATGTACAAACTTTTGGAGACAAGCCTCTAGGTTGTCATGGCAACCGTAGGTGTGCAGATGATGCTGACACGGTACACGGTTGTCTATCTGCTTTACACATTTGAGTTTTTTTTTTTAGTTTTTAACCACTGTTTTTGCACTGAGTTAAACTGACTTATTTGACACAGATTTTTTAGTAGTGATTTTTATACACTTATTTTTTTCACACTGAATTTTAACAGACTAAATGTTTTAACGCACTAATTTTGCTTACACATTTGTATTCAATGACATTTTCCGCATCATTTGCATGTTTCCAAGAATTCATTAATTCCATCCATCCATCCATTTTCTACCACTTATTACCTTTAGGGTCGCGGGGGGGGGGCGCTGGAGCCTATCTCAGCTACAATCGGGCGGAAGGCGGGGTACACCCTGGACAAGTCGCCACCTCATCACAGGACCAACACAGATTGACAGACAAATTAATTCAATAATTTGCATCATTTTGTCTATGCTTACCACATTATTTTATGGTGGCCTGCCACATCATTTTGTTGGGATTTGCCAAATTATGTTGTGGCTTATTTTGTGACTCACCACTTCATTTTGTTGTGGCCCGCCATATAATTTTATTTTTGCCCGCCACATCATTTTGTTGTGACTCGCCACATCATTTTGTTGTGACTCACCATTTAAATTTGTTATGACTCCCCACATAATTTTTTTGTGATTCACCTTTTAATTTTGTTGTGGCCCGCTATATAATTTTGTTGTGACTCGCCACGTCATTTTGTCGTGGCCCGCCACATCACTCTGTTTTTTAGCTGTACAAACTTTTGGAGACGAGCCTCTTGGTTGTCATGGCGACCGTAGGTGCAGATGATGCTGACACGGTACACGGTTGTCTATCTGCTTTTCACATTTGAGTTTTTTAATTTTTTTTTAGTTTATAACGACCATTTTTGCACTGACTTATTTGACACTGAATTTTTTTTACAGTGATTTTTATACACTTATTTTTTTTACACTGAATTTTAACAGAGGGAATGTTTTAACACACAAATTTTGCTTCCACATTTTTATTCAACGACATTGTCCGCATCATTTGCATGTTTCCAATAATTAATTGATGGGAAATAAATTAAGTCAATAATTTACTTTTTGTGTGCAAAACACCAAATTAAACATACATGTGCGTGGCTGGGATACGAATGCCCGTACCACCATTAACCAGCCCAGCACTAATGATGTGCAGCAGCGGTCACAATGGAAATAAAAGCGAACCTTTGCCAATATTTTCTTATCAGTGACAGAGCAGGAAAGGACTAGGCATACATTTGCGGAAACATTTCAAATAAAGTGGCCTGTCATTCATTTATTGATATTTTATCCTTTTTTTCTCTTTATTACTTTATTGTAATGATTTCACAAAATTATACAATACATTGTCCATTAACATTGCACCCCCCCTTTAAAAAAAAAAAAGAAACACAAAATAATTTCAGTGTATCATATTTTTTTTTAAAACAACTAGAAAATGTTTGTAAGCATAGGTAAGGATGTCATATCTATTTAAATGATGAAATAATGTCCGTTAGGACGAGCATGATCTTTTGTATATCTGTGTTTTTTTGTACCGGTTCTTACTCAGTTACAGTGTGAATGTGAGTATACTATACTTCATTACGAAAATATATAGAATAGCGGCCAAGCCCGTGTATGAAATATTATTTTTATATTTTTATAGATGAATAAATGGCAACAGAGCTCTTCATTGCATGAATTATAACCACTAATATTACTGATACAAACATGAATTATCCAAATGAAACACACTTTAATTCCAGGCCAAATGGTTGACAAACCGGACTCCTCTAACAAGATGAGAAGCACCACTTTTCTCTCGATGAGACTCCTCAGGGGATGTGGTGTGACTCATGCCTGGAAGAACACAAAACATGCAATTAGTCCAATTGTGGTTTTGATGCGCTGGGGACTCGTAAGTGACTGCACTGTATGCAGTAATTAAGACTTTATCTCGGGCCGGTCAAAGACTTTGCTGTTGCATCATTTAGGAAGGAGATGTTCTGGTTGTGTGTAATTGAGATGCTGAGCAGGGGATTCAGGAAAGTTTCATTGTCCTGTTGCCCTTTTTTTACATCTTCTTTTTAGAGTGTCGTCCTGAGAACCTCAGTGCATGTCACTTACAGTTGCACCCACGTCTTCGTCTTCTTCTCTACTTTTTCATTGAAATAGTTCCTCTTCTTCTGCTACGTAGCCAAGATGGCGATTATCGAGGTTGTTAGTGTCCACCGTTTCATACTGAGCATTTCAGTTGAGTCTTGTGTATAAGGGTGTCCCAATCCGATAATGATATCGGTCCAATATGAGCAAAAAACAAGTATCGTATTATTTTTTGTATTTGCCACATTTTGTTGTGACTCGTTTTGTGACTCACCACTTCATTTTGTTGTGGCCCGACACATCATTTTGTTGTGACGCACCACTTCATTTTGTTGTGGCCCGCCACATCATTTTGTTGTGACTCGCCACATCATTTTGTTGTGACTCGCCACTTCATTTTGTTGTGGCCCGCCATATAATTTTATTGTGACCCGCCACATCATTTTGTTGTGACTCGCTACATCATTTTGTTGTGACTCACCACATCATTTTGTTGTGACGCACCACTTCATTTTGTTGTGGCCCGCCACATCATTTTGTTGTGACTCGCCACATCATTTTGTTGTGACTCGCCACATCATTTTGTTGTGACTCGCCACTTCATTTTGTTGTGGCCCGCCATATAATTTTATTGTGACCCGCCACATCATTTTGTTGTGACTCGCCACATAATTTTTTTGTGACTCGCCACATAATTTTGTTGTGGCCCGCAACATCATTTTGTTGTGACTCGCCACTTCATTTTGTTTTGACCCGCCACATCAGTTTTTTGTGACTCATCACTTGATTTTGTTGTGACTCGCTACATCATTTTTTTGTGACTCGCCAACTCATTTTGTTGCGGCCCGCCACATCATTTTGTCGCGGCATGCCGCTCGTTTTATTTTGGCCCATCGTATAATTTTGTCGTGGTCCGCCATATCATTTTGTCGTGACTCGCCACTTCATTTTATTGTGGCACGTCACATAATTTTTTTGTGACTCACTATTTCATTTTGTTGTGGCCCGCCATATCATTTTGTTACGGCACGCCGCTCATTTTATCGTGACACACCACATCATTTTGTTGTGGCCCGCCATATCATTTTGTCATGACTCGCCACTTCATTTTGTCTTGGCCCGCCACATCATTTTGTCGCGGCATGCTGCTCATTTTATTGTGGCCCGTCGTATAATTTTGTCGTGGCCCACCATATCATTTTGTCGTGACTCGCCACTTCATTTTGTCGTGGCCCGTCACATAATGTTTTTGTGACTCACTACTTCATTTTGTTGTGGCCCGCCACATCATTTTGTTTTGAACCGCCACATAATTTTTTTGTGACTCACCACTTCATTTTGTTCTGACTCGCCACATCATTTTGTTTTGGCCCGCCACATAATTTTTTTGTGACTCACCACTTCACTTTGTTGTGGTCCGCCATATAATTTTATTGTGGCCCGCCACATCATTTTGTTCTGACTCGCCACTTCATTTTGTTATGGCCCGCCATATAATTTTTTTGCGGCACGCCGCTCATTTTATTGTGACCCACCGCATCATTTTGTAGTGGCCCGCCATATCATTTTGTCATGACTCAACACTTCATTTTGTCTTGGCCCGCCACATCATTTTGTTGTGGCACGCCGCTCATTTTATCGAGGCCGGCATATCATTTTATTGTGACCCGCCGCTTAATTTTGTTGTGGCCCGCCATATAATTTTCTCATGAATCGCCACTTAATTTTATTGTGGCCCGCTACATCGTTTTGTCTTGGCCCGCCACATCATTTTGTCGCGGCACACCGCACATTTTACGTGGCCTGCCATATCATTTTGTAGTGACTCGCCACTTCATTTTGTTGTGGCCCGCCACATCATTTTGTAGTGGCATGCCGCATCATTTTACTGTGGCCCTCCACTTAATTTTTTGTGACTCACCACTTAATTTTGTTGTGGCCCGCCATATAACTTTGTGGACCGCCACTTCATTTTGTTGTGACTCGCCACATCATTTAATTAAAAAAAATTAAAAAATCTTAATAAAAATCCATGTTCTTTAAAATTTGACAGGAAAATGATGCACATGCAATTGCATATGTTCTACAATTTAATATTATCTGATGTTCCGAGCATTTTTGGGGGGGGGGAGGGGGGTTACCAAAAATAAACACTTCAATGTCTGCTTGTCATCTTCATTTACAAATTCAAAGCAAGTTATCTATCACTCTGTAAATGCTCAACTCTGTTTGGGCCAAAATTCAAGGCTCTGATATATCGTAAGTGGAAAAAGTTGTATCGGGGCACTCCTAGTCTTCACTGTACCATCCGGGTATGGATGGCACTCTGAGTTTTGGTGTACTTAAAATACCAAGTCTAAATATAAGTGTGCAAGTTGAGTCACAGTCCTGTTTTCCAGCAAGGCGCACCTGGAGCTGACTAGCAATCAGCTTACTTCTAAAGCGCAGAGCTCCAGCAGGAGGATGCAGAATTGTTACATTCTTCTGCAGTTCAGTCATTGAGAGAGCTTTACTGCTTTTCTCTGCGGCTTCCATGACACCCACCATGTCTTTCCATCGTCTAGTCAATTACTGCTTCTTCCCTTTTCTGGTATGGTTAGTAGGGAAGGTTTTGCTGCGTTTTCCTGCCTTCACTTCTTGTTCCGTTCCAGCTGCCGGATTTTTAGTTTGAACTATACTGCAGCTATCGATTATTTTAGCAATTGAGTAATCTATTTATTGATTTGTTCGAATAATCGAGTAATCGAATAAAACACACTGTATAGCAGTGCGTCTCAATTATTTGTCTTTCACACCCTCTTAGGAAGAAGCAAACATTTCTTAACATTTCTCTGCTCTTAAATGGAAGGGTACTTTCTTACATTGATTTACAAACCCCAAAACCAGAGAAGTTGGCACGTTGTGTAATTCCTAAATAAAAACAGAATACGATGATATGCAAATCCTTTTCAACTTTTATTCAATTGAATAGACTGCAAAGACAAGATATTTAATGTTCGAACTGAGAAACTTAATTTTTTTTGGAAAATAATCATTAACTTAGAATTTAATGGCAGCAACACATTGCAAAACAGCTGGTACAGGGGCATTTTTTACCACTGTGTTACATGGCCTTTCCTTTTAACAACACTCAGTAAATGTTTGGGAACTGAGGAGACACATTTTTGAAGCTTTTCAGGTGGAATTCTTTCCCATTCTTGCTTGATGTACAGCTTAAGTTGTTCAACAGTAGGTTTTTTTTCTTACCCTCACCCCAGCTTTTACCTATTTCTCACCTTTTTTGTAAGGGCGCCGGAAGTTGGCAGACCCATCAGCGATCCTGTTCTGTCTCTCTGTATTGTTTATCTGCTCTTGAATGGGATTGTGCTGAAAATGTAAATTTTCCCTTGTCACACCTGGGTGAAGTCTGGTCTGAGTTTTGTCTGGTTTCATGTTGTTTTGTCATTTCCTGTTTTATTACTGTCACGACCCAACTAGGACTCTGGACACAGATGCAGGATTACTGAAAACAGTGGTTTATTCTCAGAAGGGGAGGGGTCCAAAACGGGAGAAACAAAACAGGCTATCAAAACAGATCTAATCTGACTACTAAACTAACAAAAATATTAACAACTCAAAACTCTCCGGCTATGGAGGGGAAAAAGGGGTTAAAACAAAAACTAACAAATACAACAAAAAGCGCTCCAACGGAGGCGATGCTAAGAAGCTAATCTTACCTGACAAAAGGTCACAAACAAAGAATCTCCCGTGGATCAAAAGAACAAAAAAAACGTGGCAATGGCTGTAGACAAGGCTGTGGCAAAGGAACACTGGAGGTACGCACAAGACGATACGAAACACTCTGGCACAGGACAGAAGGAGGATGAGACATTTATACACATGAGGGAGGGTGACACAGGTGGGCGCAATCAGGCAATCAGGAAAGACGTCAGACCAGTGAAACAGGAGGAAAGGCAAGTGACCTGAAACGAGAGGGAGAGTCAGCATTTCAAAATAAAACAGAAAATGACAAAACAACATGAAACCAGACAAAACCCAGACCAGGTGTGACAACCCTCGGGTATTAATGAAGTATTTTTGATTCTGATTCTGAAGTAGATTAATGTTGCGTAGATGAAAGTAAGCAGACCGGGTAATGTTGTTTATGTGAGCTTGAAAAAGGAGTGTGGAGGATGACACCCAGACTCTTAACTTGGGAGGTGGGTGAGACGGAGGAATTGCAGAGAGTAACAAACAAGCTGTTGGTTTTGGCTAGAATGGATTTTGTACTTACAAGTAAGATTTCAGTTTTATTGCTATTGAGTTGGAGGAAATTAGACGAAAACCACAGTTTGAGTTCACTGAGGCAGTCTGTAAGGAAGGAAGGAGGAAATGAAGCAGTTGGTTTGGTTGAGACGTAGAGCTGGGTGTCATCCGCATAACAGTAAAAATGTATTTTAAAATTTACGGAAAATATTGCCAAGGGGAAGAATGTAGATGATAAAAAAACAGGGGACCAAGAACAGAGCCCTGGGGCACACACTGTCACTTTTTTTCTTTGAAATATTTTTCCAACTACACACCTGTCCTTATGGACATTGCCACTCTCCATTAGCATGCGTGAAAAGGCTACTTTGTTTGCTTCATCTTGGGTTCAAACCAACCCCTTGATGCAACTTATGTCAACACATTCTCAAGAACTCCCTCTGGGTGCATCTGTTAAAAGCAGCCCCAGAAACCTTGGGATTGTAACCTTGGGATTGTGTTGGATCAGTCAATGTCTTTGGAGGGTCACTGTCATCAACGGACCAAAAACAGTTTTTATCATCTCAGAAATTGTTATGATCCGCTGCCTGGATCATAGTTTGTTTATGTTTTCGATTCACGTGTGTTTTCAGCACCTTGAGTTTTGTTTGTTTCAGTTGCCATGACGGCAGATTCCTTACACCTGCCTCTGGTTAGTGTTCGGGACGTGCACCTGTTGCCCGGGCGCTAATCAGAGGGCTATTTAGTCTTTGCCCTGGCCTCACTCGGCCTGGCTTCCTAATTTGCTTGATGCAACAGTTGACGATTTATATTCCTGCTAGTTTACACGCTAGGCTATTTTTTTTGCTAGCTCCCACGCTAGCCCCTTTGTTTTTGTCTTTAGTGCTATGAGCACGTTTTTGTTTGTTCCCTTTTGATTTAATTCTTAATAAATAATTTTTCCTACCTGTTCGCTGTGTCCGAAGCCGTCTGCATTCCTGGGGGAACAACACGCGCATCATCATGCGCGCCGGTCGTCACAAGAAATATTTCTAAAATGAGAAATTTGTTGTCAAAATTGGATCTCGAAATGATCATTCACGCGTTCATTTTGTCTCGTATTGACTATTGCAATTCTCTTTTCACTTTTTTCAACAAGTCAACGCTAAAGAGACTTCATACTGTACAAAAGCGGCTGCCAGACTTTTGACCGGTGCACTCACAACAGCCCGTACTACCCCCATTTTATCCAGTCTTCATTGGCTTCCAGTTAAATTACGCATTGAGTTTAAAATTTTAGTCCTGACATTCCGTGCATTGCATGGTAGGGCTCCTCAGTACATCACTGACTGGTTATGCCCCTACTCTTCAGGGCGCAGCCTCTGGTCTTCAGGCCAGGGTCTTCTAAAGATCCCAAAAACTTGTTTTAAAATCCGTGAGACCTGGAGACTCTGGAACAATTTGCACCAGTCCCTCTGTGATCTTGACTTTGTTGACACTTTTAAGAAACATTTGAAAACTTCTCTTTTTACTGAAGCTTTAGTTAATGCACCTTTTAACTATCAATTTTAATCCACTTTGTATTCTTTTTATGATGTTGCCTTTGTTGATTTAATTGAATTGTTGTTTTACTTCCATGTTTTGTACAGCGCTTTGTTATTTTATCTGTGAAAAGCGCTTTATAAATAAAATGTTCTTACTTACTTATTTACATTCTGCTCCAACAGATACGAAATGCTCAGTTTTTCCGAGATTAACCAAACAATGTGTTGATTACTGTGCTTATTTGCAGTGGTGTTAATGTGTACTGCGGCATGACAAAACCACTCTTATCACAAAGGTGTTTTTGTGAACTTTGTCACTGCAGAAAGAGCCAGGCGCCGACTTCTTTTCATTCTAAACCCAAACAAAGACTCCTGTTGTCTCTCCACAATGCACGAATGGGAGGTAGGACCATCACAAATCTCAGTAATAATGGCAATTATTTTTAAGGTTACACTCTAAAAACCGCTGGGTTAAAAACTACCCAATTTGGGTAGTTTTCTACCCAGCTGCTGGGTAACTACTGGACCAAACCAACGCTGGGTTAATTTAACCAAGTTCGATGGGTTATATATTCAATCCAAATGCTGGGTCATTATAACTGCAATGCTGGGTCAATTCAACCAAATACCTTGGTTATTTTCAGGTTTTTTGTAGTCCAAATGTCATAATGATTTATGACTCCAACAGGTGGAGGTCATGATGGCATTTTGTAGTTTTTTAAGATGCTGGGTTACTAGTTGGGTCACAAAAAATACCCAACTCCTTAGAAATACCAAAGACTATAAAAATGGGACTTATTACCTCCCTGCTTGGCACTCAGCATCAAGGGTTGGAATTGGGGGTTAAGCCTGTAAGACCCAAATATAGAAAAACCTAAAAAAAAAATTTTTGACTTTTCAGATGTTGTTGTAGGAGGCATTTGATGCAGAAATTGAAGAGTTAAAAAAATGTTTATGTATGTTTTTGACAGACATTTTAGTGAGGGTCAAACCATCATGGCGTACGCGTACCCCCATTTGAGAACCACTGCTCTAGACATTGTAAAAACAACCAAAAAAAATATGAAATACATTTTACTTACTTGAATCTGAAGAATCCAGTACAATGAAACAAATATATGTTGTTCGAAGGAAACCTTGAGAGGTTGTGTGAGTTCATGGCCAGAAGGCGGGACTTATAAACAAATGTACAATCCAATAGCCTTGTGAGACTGAACAATAGGAACCAATGACTATGTAAATGTGGTAAAAAAAATATACAACATCATGTTTTTAGGATGGTTAAAGGTAACGTTGTAATTTTACAACAAGGGGTGTTACTTATGATTCCCGGGCGCGGCCACCGCTGCTGCTCACTGCTCCCCTCACCTCCCAGGGGGTGAACAAGGGGATGGGTCAAATGCAGAGGACAAATTTCAACACACCCGCTCAACCCAGCATTTGGGTATAAACAAAAACACAGCATTTTTAGTGTGTAGTTGAGCTAAACCGAAAAATTACTTTAAACCTGATGCTACTGTTATTAGTTGCCAGATTATGAGCCCTCACTTCCTGTTTCGGAGAAGTCGAACCCACTGACACGGGACATTGACCGGGCTCCAGCCGACGGCATTGTGAGGATGTTGCAGAGCTGCGATGCCGAGATGTTTCGCGGAGAGACAGGAAGCACTTACCAGGTCACTGAGGAAACAGAACAAGGTAGAACGTAGACAGAATCCATTAAAAAGCATATTCATGTTGTTTTAGATGCTCCTGGGTGACGAAATGGTGAAAACCATGATGGAGTTAGCTGGGAAAGTGGAGCTCATCCTCAAGGTTTGGATGTTTGAGGGTTTTCTTCCTGTCAACTGTGACGCGTTCAAACATCCTTTGGTTTCTAGGAACCACAGGACAGCATTATTGTTCTGAGTGGCTGTGGGACCTCAGGTCGACTGGCTTTCCTTGTGGCGGTAAAACATTTTTTTTTTTATTATTCAATATTTTTTCATGCTAATACTAATGGAATCTATGTGTGACCTTTGTCTAATCCCCTCAACTTCCACACACACTTAGGCCATTTTCCCCGATTGAATTTGTCGCCGGGCAGCACTCAAACGTCAGCCGTCAAATCCATCAAATGTGTCCGGGTGATGGGCCTATGATGTTATCAATTTTTGTAAAATCAAAAAGAAAAAAATAAACCTAAACCATGGCACATTTTCCAAAATGTTTAGAATTTTTTGAAAAAGTTGTTTGCGTATTCTTAGGCCAGTGGTTCTCGAACTTTGTTTCACAAACCTCAGAAAAAAGCTCTCCAAATAGCACCATAAAAACCTCAGAAAAAAGCTCTCCAAATAGCACCATAATGTCCAACATTAAACCACAGTAGCGTAGTAGGCTTAAGTATTCATTAGTTCAGTTCATTTATTTATATAGCACATTTAAAAACAACCCCAAGAAGGATAAATCAAATACAGTAGTAAAATGTACCCTAAAATAAGTGCAGAATATATCACCTGAAATACTAAAATGTAATAAATAAATAAAAAAGAATAAAACAAGAAACTTACTGTCTAACTGGATTTGAACGCCAGGGATTAAAAAATATGTTTTTAGCCTAGATTTAAATTGACTCAGAGACTGGGAGGACCTAATAGATAGTGGAAGGTTGTTCCATAGTCTAGACCAGGGGTCGGCAACCCAAAATGTTGAAAGAGCCATATTGGACCAAAAATACAAAAACAAATCTGTCTGGAGCCGCAAAAAATTAAAAGCCATACTACATACAGATAGTGTGTCATGAGATATAAATTGAATTAAGATGACTTAAAGGAAACTATTTGACCTCAAATATACCTACAAATGAGGCATAATGATGCAATATGTACATATAGCTAGCCTAAATAGCATGTTAGCATCGATTAGCTTGCAGTGACCAAATATGTCTGATTAGCACTCCACACAAGTCAATAATATCAACAAAACTCACCTTTGTGCATTCATGCACAACGTTAAAAGTCTGGTGGACAAAATGAGACAGAAAAAGAAGTGGCATAAAACACGTCCTAGAAAGTCAGAGAAAGTTATACATGTAAACAAACTACGGTGAGTTCAAGGACCGTCAAAATTAGTAGGACAAAACGGTGCTCGCCAAATACTCGAATCAGTGAAGCATGTTTAATATAAACACTGTGCTTTATAACAATTAGGGAGGTTTGTGTCATGTTTGTCCTCCTACAGAAACCATATTAAAACAAAATTATTATTTTTTTTCCCCTCATCTTTTTCCATTTTTCATACATTTTTGAAAAAGCTCCAGAGAGCCACTAGGGTGGCGCTAAAGACGGCTCTAGAGCCGCAGGTTGCCGACCCCTGGTCTAGACCCTGCCACTGAAAAGGCTCTATCTCCTCAAGTTTTTAGCCTTGTTTTTGAGACAGCCACGAGGAGCTGGTCTGAAGACCTCAGGGTCCTGCTGGGACAACAAGTCAGAGGTTTTATTTAACCAGTATATTTAATATATTTGGCCTCTGTGACATTACACACAGTTTGAACAGTAACATGGTGCATGAATATAGGAAAATAAAACACTGTACTTTAATCAAGTGATTCTATGGCAGAGCTGGGCAAATATTTTGACTCGGGGGCCACATTGAGAGAAAAAATGTGTCTGGGGGGCCAATGTGTATGTGTGTATAAATGATATATACACATTTATCTGTAAAAATCTGCTGTACAGTATGTGTGTTTGGATCCCTTTTTTCCAGGAACACTAATACCAAAAGTCACAATGTCCGATAGAATTCTAAAAAAGTTATGACAGACCACCTAAAAAAAAAACGGAATGGAATTTTACAGTTTTTTACTGAATGGGACACCCAAAATGTGCATTAAAATAAAGAAAGTGGGATTTACAATATTAACTATGAACAATAAAACACTGAATATTAACAACATATGAACATCGCTCCTCTTTTATTTCTCAGACCAGTTCCTCGATAGTTGTGTATTTTTTACAATCAAGCAAAATACAACAAAAATGTAACAAAAGGCAAAATAGGAATGCAAAGGGTAACAAACACCTGCAATATGATATATTATCACTTTTATGCAGAAATTTGTTTCAACAATCTGCTTCTACATCTGTTCCTGACACACGCGTTCCGGGCTGACTGCTCTGAAAACAAACCCCGCCCACTCCGCTTTGTTCCTCGTCTGAGCTGCTGTGATGTAGATTACCGTAATAACTCGTATAACACTCAAAAGCGTAGATTTCAACCATTGAAACGCTTTCTATAGTTCAAGACTTACGGTAATTTAAAAACAGCACTGCATATTATAATGGCGGCTACAGTTTTGATGTTAAAGGTCTAAAAAAAATTATGTAGAACGTCCAGGGGCCGTATTTTGCCCAGGTCTGTTCTATGGCGTACCACTAGATGAAGCCCACAGTTGGAGAATCAGTCTTAGGCCTGAACTGAACTGTTAAGATTGTCTCAGAAGATGTATCCTGGAGGGAGTAATCAAAGAACAAAATACGCTACCTATTTTTATTTCTCACCCTAATCTGATACATTATAATTTTTCTTGACATTCTGACTCTTCTAAGAGAAGTGTATCGTTGTATTGATTGCATGTTTGTGTGTTTGTGTGTGTAGTCAAGCTTCAACAGAGCACTCAAAGAGATGCGCCGCAGTGAGGTCTACTCATACATCATTGCAGGAGGAGACAGGTGTGTCTGCATAAGTGAAATGTTCACAATACACGCATTAGAGGTGGACAAAATATCGATATGGCAATATATCGCAATACTTTTTCCAACAATATAACACTGATTTTAAATGTCTTAATATGGATTTTGTCACACGGTGAGTGAGTTGCTTGCAGCGTGGCCCCGAGATGTAGAGACGGCAGGCGGAGTGGAGGTAAAAAGTGTATTTAATGAAAAGCTAGTGCAGCTAGGGAGTGCACAGGAAGCCAACATCTATCTAGGTGGCGACAGATAAAAACTATGAGGGGACAGGGCTGGCACACATTCTGTTCGGCAACCAGTAAAAGGTGTGCCCTAATTGCCAATCAGAGACAGGTGAGTGAGGCAGCGCTTAGACCAGATGAGAAGTAGCAGGAAATGAAAGACAAACAGAAAGTAGAGACAAGAAAATTTAGAGCGCTGGAACGGAAATAGCACCACGCGCAGGAAAACCAACACACGTCCAAAAATTGACAGATTTTTTATTTTTAGTATAAACATTTTAAAAATATTTTCTAATAATTATTATTTTTTAACGTCATGTTGTGGGCTGACTCAAGGACGACTTCCGCACCACCGGTGTTTGTGGTGAGCAAGGCAGTACAAGAAGTGGACAGCTTTTTACATTTAAGTCAGGGGTTCTTAATCTTTTTAAACATCGGGGGCAAACTTTTACACCACAATCAAATATTTACACCGAATTAGTCATCCTAGTCTTGATTTTAATCGTATTTAGTAATTATATGCAACCTATTACAGGATAAACCTTACCAAATGATTTGAAAGCATGCCTTAATCACAATGATTATTATCAAGGCTTAGGTCAGGCTGATTACAAAACTAAACACTAACCAAATACATTTCAAAAAAAGGGACTCATAAAAACTGATGAAAACTACATTTACATACAATTACAGAGTGCTAAAGTAAATAACTTCTAACTAAATTAATGATACATATGAACAATATGTTTCTTAAATAAACTGTCAACAAAATTTAAATGCAAATGAAATAGAGCTTCATTAAATTAGTCATCATTTTTGCGCTTAAAGAGGAACTGCACTTTTTATTTGGAAGTTTGCCTATCATTCGCAATCATTATGAAAGACATGACGATGGATGTAATGTTTTTTTTTACATTCTAAATATTAAATAAATGCAATCAAAAGTCAGCTTACAATGGAATTGGAATTCCGCCTATGAAGCCATTAAAAACATCCAAACCCCTCCATTAGGGTTTTATACACCTGAAGTAAGTATATATGTAATGTAGAAATGGGCACATTTATAATAACATTTAATATTTATGTGTTTTGATCATTTTAAGCATATGCGGCGCATTGATTGAAAAAAACGCATCACACCGTTTGCTTTTTTTTTCTCTTTCATCACTATTACTCACTGCAGTCTTCATGAGAGCCAACAAATATAAAACATCACTTACTGTACAAGGTCTGCTGTCATTAGGATGCTGACTGCTAGGATGTTCATATATTAGACTTAAACTTCCTTTTTGTCATTGAACTTTGAACTTTACAGCACAGATAAGAACGAAATTTTGTTACATAAGCTCATGGTCGTGCAGGATAAAAAAGCAATAAGGTGCATATATAAATAAATAAATATAAATATATATATAAAATAAATAAATATATATAAATATATATAAATAAATAAATAGATTACTGTACAGATAAATATATTGCACTTTTTCATATGCATCCACGTTTATAGATGTATGTTATATTGTATTTCTTATTCCAGCGAGTTAATCCATTTTGGGGGGAGTTGAGGGGATAATTTAATTATGATGCGTTCAAGAGTCTTACGGCTTGAGGGAAGAAGCTGTTACAGAACCTGGAGGTTCCTTTTCGGAGGCTGCGGAACCTCTTTCTAGAGTCCAGCAGTGAAAACAGTCCTTGGTGGGGGTGGGAGGAGTCTTTGCAGATTTTCTGAGCCCTGGTCAGGCAGCGGCTTTTTGCGATCTCCTGAATAGGAGATCCCATTTAGATGAAGAATGACTCATCATCCTAACAATATCACTAATACTTGGTCAATGTTCAAGTCACGAAATGTAAATGTTTTGTTGGCGGTTTTTGAATGTTTATTCATCGGATTTTATGGGCGAAATAGAGCTCGCATTGGCTCCAGACGTCTTCTGTTTGATGTCATTACTGCCACGGGTGTTGGAAAAGTGTATTACAACTGAGTTCCGCTGACGCCCATACGGACCACAGGTGAGAAACATACTTTTTTGGCGGCGGTCTAGGGGGCACTAACGACCCAACAATAGGCCCTGGCCCTATGGTTAAGAAACACTGATTTAAGTGTCAAGACACTTTATCCACTTTCCGAACAATTTCCATGAATAATATATAGATCATTTGATATACTTTGTTTTTTTTGCTCAGTTTGTCCAATTAATTATTAATGTACTCTAGTGTACATACGGTATGTACAACTTGTATTCAAAGATTTGTTTTAAATTAATCAGTGAACTATTTATATCAAGGTTCCCCAAATTACGGATCTGTCCCGCCAGTGTCCATGATACAGATACACACACACACATATATATATATATATATATATATATACATATATATATATATATATATTGTGGTACCTGATTCTCACCAAGACACAGGATTGGTTTTGCAGCAAGCCGAAAAGGGCATTTATTGTACAAGTGTTTTTAGGAAGGGCGGGGTATGGAATCAGCAAACTTAAAGTGTCCATTAGTGATGGGTCCGGCAACACCGATGCATCGGCGCATGCGTCGAGCTCATAGAGCGAAACCCTGTGTCGGTGCGCGTACCGCTTTTAGAAAGTCACGTGACCGATCATGAGCTGTTTTGGTCACGTGACCGATACGCGAACTGTGTCGCACTCCGGCCTCCTCTGTGCCCTGTGAGCGGGTCTTTTCTACAGCCGGAGAAATAATAACTAAGAAGAGACGACTGAAGTGTTGATAACAACCAAACTTAACTCCCCCCCCCTCTATATCCCACACCCCGGATTGTAAATAATGTAAATAATTCAATGTATATACTGTGATGATTATCTTGTGTGATGACTGTATTATGATGTTATATATCTGTATCATTAATCAATTTAAGTGGACCTCGACTTAAACAAGTTGAAAAACTTATTGGGGGGTTACCATTTAGTGGTCAATTGTACGGAATATGTACTTCACTGTGCAATCTACTAATAAAAGTCTCAATCAATCAATGAAAGAAATCATCTAAAATTGAATACGTTGGAAAAACTTTTTTTTAAATAAAAATGTGTAAAAAATTAATTTAAAAAAATCCCAGTCCACAAACATCCTCATTCACAACACATGCTCTTAGATTTCCATGTTATTATACATGTTCATATTTTTTGACTGTATCTAAAAAAGATAAAAATATATTTTTATTTAAATGAAGATATGAAATAATCCTAAATGAAATACAATGACTTGGTTTATATTATTGTATATACTAGGTCATAAAATCAGTGTCAGTTGAGTCGGTCCATAGGTTGCCTGTAGGGATTTTTAATGTCCAGTAGATGTCAGTATTTAGTGACACAGTATCAGTACAGTTTTGCAATGTGTCAAAACGCTTCATGACGCCTCATCAACCCATCACTAGTGTCCATTAATAAACATAAATATCTCCCATCTGGGGCTCTCAGTCCTTCACACAGCACACTTCTCTAAAGGTCAAAGGTCATTGCCTATCAAACAAGAGAAAACATAATATCAGAAAACATTTCCCTAATAATGTCATTAATGGGGAAATAGTGGATGTCTCACTTACCGCCTGATGCACCTGCCTTGACACAGAGGAGAGCCAGACCTGAATGAGGCAGAGTTAAGAACAGTTTGTAGCTGGGCCCCACCTGGCCGCACAGCTGGTGGCACTTCAGGCTGATTGAGCAGGTACAGGGGAATGTACCGCCCCTCGATGATGCGGCCAAGGTTGGGGCGTTGTCCTCTGTGTTCCACTCTGCCTCCATGCCCTGGCTCCTCCCCTGTGAGGTG